>NC_073745.1:203574616-203669616 GCF_029784135.1 Toxorhynchites rutilus septentrionalis
TTTTGTTCGCTTTGTTATTAGGTTCGCTCGTTCTCATGCCCTTAGGAGCGCTATGGCTGGTTGAAGGTTTTATCAGATCGGCTTCGTTTTGAACAATTTTGTTTATCATGTTGTTCTTCTGCATCTCTGTAATGATTGATTTCAATTCTTCTATCTGTTGCTTCAGTTCTTGGATCTGGGCCTTAAGAGCGTTATTCTCGTTTATGACCTCATTGTTTACCACCAATCTTTGCTGAACTTGGCTTTTGGCTACATCAGCGTAACTTTTTGTTTGTCTTTGTGTGTTTACGTACGTTCTTTTTGCTTCCCCATATGGTATGTTTCTTGATACTTTAATTTTTAGTATATCGTTCTCTCGTTTGTAAAATGGGCAGTTTCTGTCGCCAGGCCCATGATTCCCTTTGCAATTGATGCAATATGGTGGTTCTTCACAAGATGCGTTGATATGGTCTTTCGAGCATTTTTTGCACCTTGCTTCTTCTCTTTGGCAATTCTTCTGTGTATGCCCATATTTGTAGCATTTAAAGCATTGCATTGGTTTCGGGAAATAGTGTCTAGTTTTAAGTCTTAGTAGACCACATTTCAGATGTTCCGGAGGCTCTGATCTATTGATCGTAATGATAAGAAGAGGCGTGTTAACCGTTTCTCTCTTTTCGTTTTTCCTAGTGATTCTGTGTACGTTTAGCACACCTTGGTCTGCTAGCTCAACTTGTATCTCTTTCGTTTCCATTTCCATCATTTCTTCGCTGTAGACCACACATTTTGAAATGTTCAGGTTCTTGTGGTATTCTACTTTTATCTTTTCTCCGTTTACTAAGCTTTTAAGCATTAGTAGCTTTTCCGCGTTTCTGTTGTTCTCTAGAACAATCAGAAAGCTTGTGTCTCTTTTTATGTACTTTATTTCTATAATGTCTTTCGTTAGTTTGGATAGCGTTTTTGATATCAAGAAGGGGTTTCTTGTTATCTTTCCATCGGTTTTTTCTGCCGTAAGGCTGAGGTAAGTTTTACCTCCTACTCCGCTCATCGTCGATACAGTTTTTTGTTTTGGTTGGTTTTGTTTATTATTCTCCATGTGATTCCCACGAGTCGCTAGGGAAAGGTGGGGTCCTCCGCGTCAGTGCCCTGCTGTAACACGGTAAGGGCTGCATACTGTGGGGTGCGCCCCGGTGCCCCACAGGCTCCGTTAACGGCTTCTCATTTATATCGCCCCTTCCACCACTCAGCTCTCGGCACGGGTCGCATCACACCTTAACTTTTGGGGCCCGTTTTCCCCCTTCCTTGTCTGCGTACGACCAAAGGTCCCACCGGGGTTGGTTACCCGATCTTTCCTAAGGTTGCTCATACCCCAGCCGGTACCTCGGGGAGGTAAGGATAGGAGTTCCAGGGCGGAAGCTGAAGGGCCAATAATTGGCACTGGATTGCGCTGTACCCTGGCTTTACCAGCCATTAGGACCGAGGTGTGTGTGTGTGTGTATATCTTGTTTATTAGGCTTTAACATTTGTTCTACAGTAACTAGCTGCTCTGTCATTCGCCTAAGTTTATCTCTTTTACATTATTCCCTATATTCCCTATACTCCTGTTCACCATCACTTTGAGCGGGCGTTTTTTGCTCTGTTCACTCTTTTTCATTTTTTGAGTATTCGTGATATGGTGGGCCTATCTCTAGTCCCTAACTTAGATCATATTAGTCAAATTACAGTCTCTTATGAAATCACACGTTCTTTTTATGTTCTCAGTGCTATTTTTCAGAATTATTTGGATGTTGTCTCCTAGTCCATGTTTCCGTCTTTCAGTGTCGTACTTTCTACACTCCACAAGGATATGTTCTACTGTTAAAGCTGTTCCACAAGTTTCGCACGTGGGTCCATCTTGGTGTCTCTGGCTCATGATTGAGCTGTGCGTCATCCAGGTGTGGCCTATCCTGAGCCTAGTAAGCAACTTCTGGTCCCTAGGGTTGTCTGCTTCGGTCCATTTTTCTACGCTGCATTTAATTTTCCTGAGTTTCTGTTCTCTGCAGTGGAACCAGGTTTTGTTCCATTCGTCCTTTATTGCTTCTTTGATCCACCTGATGGCATCTTCCTTAGGTATGGTTCTGTCTTCAAGTGGCTTGGATCGACCTTCGTTGGCCAAAACGTCAGCTTTCTCGTTGCCTTCAATCCCAGTATGGCCGGGAATCCATGTAAACCTTATACCTTTTTCCCAAGCTGTTGCTTTGGCCTGCTTCAGCCATGGGTGGTCGCAGTTTCCGCTTTCTAGCCCAGCCAGACAGCTTGCCGAGTCCGTGAATATTATTGAACCTTCTCTGGCAGCCTGGGTTGCCTTATGGAGAGCATATGCCTCAGCGGAGAATATGCTACACTGTTTTGGTAGTCTACCGTTTATGCACACGTTTGTGTTGGGAATCGTTATACCATACCCCACATCATTTTTTGTTTTCGAACCATCAGTGTATATTAGGCTTCTTCCTGGGTAATTGTATGTGTACATTCTGAAATTCGTTTTTGCGACGTTATTTGGGCATCCTGCCTTAGTATTGGCTTTTATTGTCCAATCAATAATTGGACATTGGTGTACCCATGTTCTTTGTTTGGTTGGTACACTTGTTACGGTTTGAGGTAGATCTTGATTTGTAAGCTGTTTAAAGCTGAAGTTTGCTCTTTCCAATAGAGGGAGGGTTTCCCATTGGTCTGATGTAAGCCTGTCTTTCAGTTGATATGCTTTTGTACAAATGTTTCTAGTGATTTGGTATTTGAGAGGGAGCTCTCCACATTCGGCATAAATTGATAGTACTGGGCTGGTGCAAAAAGCACCTGATGCTATTCTGATTCCTTCGTTGTATACAGATTCTAGAGCTTTAGTAGCTTTATCGCCTACTCTTGAGTACAGCTCAGCTCCATGTAATATTTTGGCTAATATTGTAGCGTTTACTACCTTTATTAGGGTACATCTGTTGCTAGGTTTGAACCTTCCTGCTATTATTTTCATTACTCTTATATAACCTTGTGTTGTTCTCTTAACGTCTTCGAAGTGTTGTCTGAAGGTTAATTTTGAATCTATTGTTACTCCCAGTACTTTCATTTTTCTATCTTGGGGGATTATGCATTCTCCCAGATGGAGCGAGGGGGCCTTTCTATGGTGTCGTCTTCTGCATATATGTACTAGTTTTGATTTCTGGGGATTAATCTTGAATCCCCTTTCATCGGCCCAACATTGTATGTGGTTGATCGCTCTTTGAGTTTTCCTTCTATTCCAGCCTGGCGTTTCACCGTAGTTAATAAGTGTAATGTCATCTGCGTATACCACCAGAGACACGTTATTTGGTACCCTTTCGAAGAGGGACTCCATAGCTATTAAAAATAGCGTTGTTGACATGACTGAACCTTGCGGTATGCCGTTTTGTAGGGTTCTAGATGAGCTCAATGCTCCTTTGCAAAACACTTTAATTTTCCTATCGGTCAGGAAGTCTTTAACGAAGCTCAGAATGCGACCGTCAAAACCCCATACTTTCATTTGCTTTAAGATTGGTAGTCTCCACGTCCTATCGAAAGCTTTGGACAGGTCCAGCGAGACCATGTCTAGGTGGGCATTTTGCCTTGTGGCTGTATTAATTATACTCTCGACGTGTGCTAGGTAGGTGGTTGTACTTTTGCCTCTTCTAAAAGCATGTTGTCTTTCGTCTAACAGGTTTCTGTACTCTAGCTCATCAATGAGTCTTCTGTTGACCATTCTTTCTAATGTTTTTCCCACACAACTAAGGAGGGTTATAGGTCTATATCCATCTGGGTTCATGGTGTTGCTACCTACTTTGGGAATGGGTATGATAATACCTTCTTTCCATTTTCTTGGTATTTTGCCGGTATGCCATACTTCGTTAAGTGTTTTTAGTAGTATAGCTTTACCCTTAATTGGAAGATTTTGTAGTAGTGGATAGGTTATATTATCTTCACCTGGAGATTTTCCTGTGGCACTGTTCAGTGCCCATAGGAGTTCTTTCATGTCGAAGCTTCTGTTGTAAATTTCATTATTTTCACTTATTTTTATATCCACTGTTTTCTCCTCGTTCTCTTTGAAGTTTCTGAAGGAGGTCTCGTAGACCTCATCTGACGATACTTTAGTGAAGTGCTTGGCAAGTTCTTCTGTTATGATGTTATTGTCATCTGTTATTTTTTGGTCAATATTCATTATTATTCTCTCACATTTGTATTCTCCTTTACATGCTCTAACTTTAGCCCACATGCTGGAGCTGCTTGTGTTTGGGGAGATCCCTGCTAGGTATTCCTCCCAGCTCTTTTTTCTTGCCGCCTTTATTATGGTTCTTGCTTTTGCTCTCTCTATTCTGAACTTTTTCGCGTTTTCCTGGTATTCAGGTGAGGAAGGGTTGGAGTTCTTCAACTTCCTGAGTGCCTTTTTACGGCTTTTTATGGCTTGGTGTACTTCGCTGGTCCACCATGGGACCTCTCTCTTTGGCTTGTAGCCGGTTGTTTTCCTCATGCTTTTGCTAGCCGCAGTTGTTATGATATCTGTTAGTCCCATGGGGTCTATACTTTCTATACCTGTTAAGGCACGTTCGATTTCACTCTCATATTTGTTCCAGTTAGCTGCTTCTGTTACCCATCTTTTCCTTCTTGTAGGAAGTACTATTGTTTGGCCATGTTTTTGTAGTAAAATAGGGAAGTGGTCGCTTCCTCTTGTGTCTTCATCAGTTCTCCATAAATAGCTGTTGGGCAAATTATGCGAGGCTATCATCAGGTCTATTGCCGATGGTTTACCAGAGGTTGGGTGCATCCTAGTCGGATTACCTTCGTTTAGTATTTTCCATCGATGTTTATCTGTCTCCTCAAGGAGGAGATTGCCTCTTGTATCGTTTTTGTATGATCCCCAATTTTCGTTGTGGGCATTGAAATCGCCCACTAGTATGTACGGTTGTGGGAGTTGTCTCGCAATGTGTGTTATTTCTGCAATTATGGCCCTTTCATATTCGATGTTTGTATAGTGTGGCGATATGTATATGTTTGCGATCGTAAGTTTTAGTGGGAGGTGTATAGTTACTGCTACGACTTGCACCTTATCGATCCCACTTACATCTATCCACTTATGGGGTGCGTCGTGGAGTACTCCCAATGCAACCCCGTTTTTGTTTGGGTGACTGTGATCGTTGTATATTTTCCAGTCATATTGACCACCTAGTACATTTTGCGGTATTTTGGGTACCATTGTTTCTTGAAGTGCAATGATGGATGGATAGTGTTCGTTTACTAGTAGCTGTAGCTCGTGTAGTCTGCCTCGGAAGCCAAAGATGTTCCATTGTAGTATTAGTGTTTCGTTTGTGAATTTGTGATAGCTCATTATGGAATATTAAAAGTTTCACTATAGCTCCGTTGTGTCACTTTGTGACATTTCGGAATCGGAAAAGTTTCCGCTTTTCTTGTTTTTCCTTGACGGAGGCGAAGAGTCAGAGGATCTTTTCTCTTTCCTCTTTTTTTGTTTTTTGTTTGCTTTGTTATTAGGTTCGCTCGTTCTCATGCCCTCATGAGCGCTATGGCTGGTTGAAGGTATTATCAGATCGGCTTCGTTTTGAACAATTTTGTTTATCATGTTGTTCTTCTGCATCTCTGTAATGATTGATTTCAATTCTTCTATCTGTTGCTTCAGTTCTTGGATCTGGGCCTTAAGAGCGTTATTCTCGTTTATGACCTCATTGTTTACCACCAATCTTTGCTGAACTTGGCTTTTGACTACATCAGCGTAACTTTTTGTTTGTCTTTGTGTGTTTACGTACGTTCTTTTTGCTTCCCCATATGGTATGTTTCTTGATACTTTAATTTTTAGTATATCGTTCTCTCGTTTGTAAAATGGGCAGTTTCTGTCGCCAGGCCCATGATTCCCTTTGCAATTGATGCAATATGGTGGTTCTTCACAAGATGCGTTGATATGGTCTTTCGAGCATTTTTTGCACCTTGCTTCTTCTCTTTGGCATTTCTTCTGTGTATGCCCATATTTGTAGCATTTAAAGCATTGCATTGGTTTCGGGAAATAGTGTCTAGTTTTAAGTCTTAGTAGACCACATTTCAGATGCTCCGGAGGCTCTGATCTATTGATCGTAATGATAAGAAGAGGCGTGTTAACCGTTTCTCTCTTTTCGTTTTTCCTAGTGATTCTGTGTACGTTTAGCACACCTTGGTCTGCTAGCTCAACTTGTATCTCTTTCGTTTCCATTTCCATCATTTCTTCGCTGTAGACCACACATTTTGAGATGTTCAGGTTCTTGTGGTATTCTACTTTTATCTTTTCTCCGTTTACTAAGCTTTTAAGCATTAGTAGCTTTTCCGCGTTTCTGTTGTTCTCTAGAACAATCAGAAAGCTTGTGTCTCTTTTTATGTACTTTATTTCTAATATGTCTTTCGTTAGTTTGGATAGCGTTTTTGATATCAAGAAGGGGTTTCTTGTTATCTTTCCATCGGTTTTTTCTGCCGTAAGGCTGAGGTAAGTTTTACCTCCTACTCCGCTCATCGTCGATACAGTTTTTTGTTTTGGTTGGTTTTGTTTATTGTTCTCCATGTGATTCCCACGAGTCGCTAGGGAAAGGTGGGGTCCTCCGCGTCAGTGCCCTGCTGTAACACGGTAAGGGCTGCATACTGTGGGGTGCGCCCCGGTGCCCCACAGGCTCCGTTAACGGCTTCTCATTTATATCGCCCCTTCCACCACTCAGCTCTCGGCACGGGTCGCATCACACCTTAACTTTTGGGGCCCGTTTTCCCCCTTCCTTGTCTGCGTACGACCAAAGGTCCCACCGGGGTTGGTTACCCGATCTTTCCTAAGGTTGCTCATACCCCAGCCGGTACCTCGGGGAGGTAAGGATAGGAGTTCCAGGGCGGAAGCTGAAGGGCCAATAATTGGCACTGGATTGCGCTGTACCCTGGCTTTACCAGCCATTAGGACCGAGGTGTGTGTGTGTATATCTTGTTTATTAGGCTTTAACATTTGTTCTACAGTAACTAGCTGCTCTGTCATTCGCCTAAGTTTATCTCTTTTACATTATTCCCTATATTCCCTATACTCCTATTCACCATCACTTTGAGCGGGCGTTTTTTGCTCTGTTCACTCTTTTTCATTTTTTGAGTATTCGTGATATGGTGGGCCTATCTCTAGTCCCTAACTTAGATCATATTAGTCAAATTACAGTCTCTTATGAAATCACACGTTCTTTTTATGTTCTCAGTGCTATTTTTCAGAATTATTTGGATGTTGTCTCCTAGTCCATGTTTCCGTCTTTCAGTGTCGTACTTTCTACACTCCACAAGGATATGTTCTACTGTTAAAGCTGTTCCACAAGTTTCGCACGTGGGTCCATCTTGGTGTCTCTGGCTCATGATTGAGCTGTGCGTCATCCAGGTGTGGCCTATCCTGAGCCTAGTAAGCAACTTCTGGTCCCTAGGGTTGTCTGCTTCGGTCCATTTTTCTACGCTGCATTTAATTTTCCTGAGTTTCTGTTCTCTGCAGTGGAACCAGGTTTTGTTCCATTCGACCTTTATTGCTTCTTTGATCCACCTGATGGCATCTTCCTTAGGTATGGTTCTGTCTTCAAGTGGCTTGGATCGACCTTCGTTGGCTAAAAAGTCCGCTTTCTCGTTGCCTTCAATCCCAGTATGGCCGGGAATCCATGTAAATCTTATACCTTTTTCCCAAGCTGTTGCTTTGGCCTGCTTCAGCCATGGGTGGTCGCAGTTTCCGCTTTCCAGCCCAGCCAGACAGCTTGCAGAGTCCGTGAATATTATTGAACCTTCTCTGGCAGCCTGGGTTGCCTTATGGAGAGCATATGCCTCAGCAGAGAATATGCTACACTGTTTTGGTAGTCTACCGTTTATGCACACGTTTGTGTTGGGGATCGTTATACCATACCCCACATCATTTTTTGTTTTCGAACCATCAGTGTATATTAGGCTTCTTCCTGGGTATTTGTATGTGTACATTCTGAAATTCGTTTTTGCGACGTTATTTGGGCATCCTGCCTTAGTATTGGCTTTTATTGTCCAATCAATAATTGGACATTGGTGTACCCATGTTCTTTGTTTGGTTGGTACACTTGTTACGGTTTGAGGTAGATCTTGATTTGTAAGCTGTTTAAAGCTGAAGTTTGCTCTTTCCAATAGAGGGAGGGTTTCCCATTGGTCTGATGTAAGCCTGTCTTTCAGTTGATATGCTTTTATACAAATGTTTCTAGTGATTTGGTATTTGAGAGGGAGCTCTCCACATTCGGCATAAATTGATAGTACTGGGCTGGTGCAAAAAGCACCTGATGCTATTCTGATTCCTTCGTTGTATACAGATTCTAGAGCTTTAGTAGCTTTATCGCCTGCTCTTGAGTACAGCTCAGCTCCATGTAATATTTTGGCTAATATTGTAGCGTTTACTACCTTTATTAGGGTACATCTGTTGCTAGGTTTGAACCTTCCTGCTATTATTTTCATTACTCTTATATAACCTTGTGTTGTTCTCTTAACGTCTTCGAAGTGTTGTCTGAAGGTTAATTTTGAATCTATTGTTACTCCCAGTACTTTCATTTTTCTATCTTGGGGGATTATGCATTCTCCCAGATGGAGCGAGGGGGCCTTTCTATGGTGTCGTCTTCTGCATATATGTACTAGTTTTGATTTCTGGGGATTAATCTTGAATCCCCTTTCATCGGCCCAACATTGTATGTGGTTGATCGCTCTTTGAGTTTTCCTTCTATTCCAGCCTGGCGTTTCACCGTAGTTAATAAGTGTAATGTCATCTGCGTATACCACCAGAGACACGTTATTTGGTACCCTTTCGAAGAGGGACTCCATAGCTATTAAAAATAGCGTTGTTGACATGACTGAACCTTGCGGTATGCCGTTTTGTAGGGTTCTAGATGAGCTCAATGCTCCTTTGCAAAACACTTTAATTTTCCTATCGGTCAGGAAGTCTTTAACGAAGCTCAGAATGCGACCGTCAAAACCCCATACTTTCATTTGCTTTAAGATTGGTAGTCTCCACGTCCTATCGAAAGCTTTGGACAGGTCCAGCGAGACCATGTCTAGGTGGGCATTTTGCCTTGTGGCTGTATTAATTATACTCTCGACGTGTGCTAGGTAGGTGGTTGTACTTTTGCCTCTTCTAAAAGCATGTTGTCTTTCGTCTAACAGGTTTCTGTACTCTAGCTCATCAATGAGTCTTCTGTTGACCATTCTTTCTAATGTTTTGCCCACACAACTAAGGAGGGTTATAGGTCTATATCCATCTGGGTTCATGGTGTTGCTGCCTACTTTGGGAATGGGTATGATAATACCTTCTTTCCATTTTCTTGGTATTTTGCCGGTATGCCATACTTCGTTAAGTGTTTTTAGTAGTATAGCTTTACCCTTAATTGGAAGATTTTGTAGTAGTGGATAGGTTATATTATCTTCACCTGGGGATTTTCCTGTGGCACTGTTCAGTGCCCATAGGAGTTCTTTCATGTCGAAGCTTCTGTTGTAAATTTCATTATTTTCACTTATTTTTATATCCACTGTTTTCTCCTCGTTCTCTTTGAAGTTTCTGAAGGAGGTCTCGTAGACCTCATCTGACGATACTTTAGTGAAGTGCTTGGCAAGTTCTTCTGTTATGATGTTATTGTCATCTGTTATTTTTTGGTCAATATTCATTATTATTCTCTCACATTTGTATTCTCCTTTACATGCTCTAACTTTAGCCCACATGCTGGAGCTGCTTGTGTTTGGGGAGATCCCTGCTAGGTATTCCTCCCAGCTCTTTTTTCTTGCCGCCTTTATTATGGTTCTTGCTTTTGCTCTCTCTATTCTGAACTTTTTCGCGTTTTCCTGGTATTCAGGTGAGGAAGGGTTGGAGTTCTTCAACTTCCTGAGTGCCTTTTTACGGCTTTTTATGGCTTGGTGTACTTCGCTGGTCCACCATGGGACCTCTCTCTTTGGCTTGTAGCCAGTTGTTTTCCTCATGCTTTTGCTAGCCGCAGTTGTTATGATATCTGTTAGTCCCAGGGGGTCTATACTTTCTATACCTGTTAAGGCACGTTCGATTTCACTCTCATATTTGTTCCAGTTAGCTGCTTCTGTTACCCATCTTTTCCTTCTTGTGGGAAGTACTGTTGTTTGGCCATGTTTTTGTAGTAAAATAGGGAAGTGGTCGCTTCCTCTTGTGTCTTCGTCAGTTCTCCATAAATAGCTGTTGGGCAAATTATGCGAGGCTATCATCAGGTCTATTGCCGATGGTTTACCAGAGGTTGGGTGCATCCTAGTCGGATTACCTTCGTTTAGTATTTTCCATCGATGTTTATCTGTCTCCTCAAGGAGGAGATTGCCTCTTGTATCGTTTTTGTATGATCCCCAATTTTCGTTGTGGGCATTGAAATCGCCCACTAGTATGTACGGTTGTGGGAGTTGTCTCGCAATGTGTGTTATTTCTGCAATTATGGCCCTTTCATATTCGATGTTTGTATAGTGTGGCGATATGTATATGTTTGCGATCGTAAGTTTTAGTGGGAGGTGTATAGTTACTGCTACGACTTGCACCTTATCGATCCCACTTACATCTATCCACTTATGGGGTGCGTCGTGGAGTACTCCCAATGCAACCCCGTTTTTGTTTGGGTGACTGTGATCGTTGTATATTTTCCAGTCATATTGACCACCTAGTACATTTTGCGGTATTTTGGGTACCATTGTTTCTTGAAGTGCAATGATGGATGGATAGTGTTCGTTTACTAGTAGCTGTAGCTCGTGTAGTCTGCCTCGGAAGCCAAAGATGTTCCATTGTAGTATTAGTGTTTCGTTTGTGAATTTGTGATAGCTCATTATGGAATATTAAAGGTTTCACTATAGCTCCGTTGTGTCACTTTGTGACATTTCGGAATCGGAAAAGTTTCCGCTTTTCTTGTTTTTCCTTGACGGAGGCGAGGAGTCAGAGGATCTTTTCTCTTTCCTCTTTTTTTGTTTTTTGTTTGCTTTGTTATTAGGTTCGCTCGTTCTCATGCCCTCATGAGCGCTATGGCTGGTTGAAGGTTTTATCAGATCGGCTTCGTTTTGAACAATTTTGTTTATCATGTTGTTCTTCTGCATCTCTGTAATGATTGATTTCAATTCTTCTATCTGTTGCTTCAGTTCTTGGATCTGGGCCTTAAGAGCGTTATTCTCGTTTATGACCTCATTGTTTACCACCAATCTTTGCTGAACTTGGCTTTTGGCTACATCAGCGTAACTTTTTGTTTGTCTTTGTGTGTTTACGTACGTTCTTTTTGCTTCCCCATATGGTATGTTTCTTGATACTTTAATTTTTAGTATATCGTTCTCTCGTTTGTAAAATGGGCAGTTTCTGTCGCCAGGCCCATGATTCCCTTTGCAATTGATGCAATATGGTGGTTCTTCACAAGATGCGTTGATATGGTCTTTCGAGCATTTTTTGCACCTTGCTTCTTCTCTTTGGCATTTCTTCTGTGTATGCCCATATTTGTAGCATTTAAAGCATTGCATTGGTTTCGGGAAATAGTGTCTAGTTTTAAGTCTTAGTAGACCACATTTCAGATGCTCCGGAGGCTCTGATCTATTGATCGTAATGATAAGAAGAGGCGTGTTAACCGTTTCTCTCTTTTCGTTTTTCCTAGTGATTCTGTGTACGTTTAGCACACCTTGGTCTGCTAGCTCAACTTGTATCTCTTTCGTTTCCATTTCCATCATTTCTTCGCTGTAGACCACACATTTTGAAATGTTCAGGTTCTTGTGGTATTCTACTTTTATCTTTTCTCCGTTTACTAAGCTTTTAAGCATTAGTAGCTTTTCCGCGTTTCTGTTGTTCTCTAGAACAATCAGAAAGCTTGTGTCTCTTTTTATGTACTTTATTTCTAATATGTCTTTTGTTAGTTTTGATAGTGTTTTCGATATCAAGAAGGGGTTTCTTGTTATCTTTCCATCGGTTTTTTCTGCCGTAAGGCTGAGGTAAGTTTTACCTCCTACTCCGCTCATCGTCGATACAGTTTTTTGTTTTGGTTGGTTTTGTTTATTGTTCTCCATGTGATTCCCACGAGTCGCTAGGGAAAGGTGGGGTCCTCCGCGTCAGTGCCCTGCTGTAACACGGTAAGGGCTGCATACTGTGGGGTGCGCCCCGGTGCCCCACAGGCTCCGTTAACGGCTTCTCATTTATATCGCCCCTTCCACCACTCAGCTCTCGGCACGGGTCGCATCACACCTTAACTTTTGGGGCCCGTTTTCCCCCTTCCTTGTCTGCGTACGACCAAAGGTCCCACCGGGGTTGGTTACCCGATCTTTCCTAAGGTTGCTCATACCCCAGCCGGTACCTCGGGGAGGTAAGGATAGGAGTTCCAGGGCGGAAGCTGAAGGGCCAATAATTGGCACTGGATTGCGCTGTACCCTGGCTTTACCAGCCATTAGGACCGAGGTGTGTGTGTGTATATCTTGTTTATTAGGCTTTAACATTTGTTCTACAGTAACTAGCTGCTCTGTCATTCGCCTAAGTTTATCTCTTTTACATTATTCCCTATATTCCCTATACTCCTGTTCACCATCACTTTGAGCGGGCGTTTTTTGCTCTGTTCACTCTTTTTCATTTTTTGAGTATTCGTGATATGGTGGGCCTATCTCTAGTCCCTAACTTAGATCATATTAGTCAAATTACAGTCTCTTATGAAATCACACGTTCTTTTTATGTTCTCAGTGCTATTTTTCAGAATTATTTGGATGTTGTCTCCTAGTCCATGTTTCCGTCTTTCAGTGTCGTACTTTCTACACTCCACAAGGATATGTTCTACTGTTAAAGCTGTTCCACAAGTTTCGCACGTGGGTCCATCTTGGTGTCTCTGGCTCATGATTGAGCTGTGCGTCATCCAGGTGTGGCCTATCCTGAGCCTAGTAAGCAACTTCTGGTCCCTAGGGTTGTCTGCTTCGGTCCATTTTTCTACGCTGCATTTAATTTTCCTGAGTTTCTGTTCTCTGCAGTGGAACCAGGTTTTGTTCCATTCGTCCTTTATTGCTTCTTTGATCCACCTGATGGCATCTTCCTTAGGTATGGTTCTGTCTTCAAGTGGCTTGGATCGACCTTCGTTGGCTAAAAAGTCCGCTTTCTCGTTGCCTTCAATCCCAGTATGGCCGGGAATCCATGTAAATCTTATACCTTTTTCCCAAGCTGTTGCTTTGGCCTGCTTCAGCCATGGGTGGTCGCAGTTTCCGCTTTCCAGCCCAGCCAGACAGCTTGCAGAGTCCGTGAATATTATTGAACCTTCTCTGGCAGCCTGGGTTGCCTTATGGAGAGCATATGCCTCAGCAGAGAATATGCTACACTGTTTTGGTAGTCTACCGTTTATGCACACGTTTGTGTTGGGGATCGTTATACCATACCCCACATCATTTTTTGTTTTCGAACCATCAGTGTATATTAGGCTTCTTCCTGGGTATTTGTATGTGTACATTCTGAAATTCGTTTTTGCGACGTTATTTGGGCATCCTGCCTTAGTATTGGCTTTTATTGTCCAATCAATAATTGGACATTGGTGTACCCATGTTCTTTGTTTGGTTGGTACACTTGTTACGGTTTGAGGTAGATCTTGATTTGTAAGCTGTTTAAAGCTGAAGTTTGCTCTTTCCAATAGAGGGAGGGTTTCCCATTGGTCTGATGTAAGCCTGTCTTTCAGTTGATATGCTTTTGTACAAATGTTTCTAGTGATTTGGTATTTGAGAGGGAGCTCTCCACATTCGGCATAAATTGATAGTACTGGGCTGGTGCAAAAAGCACCTGATGCTATTCTGATTCCTTCGTTGTATACAGATTCTAGAGCTTTAGTAGCTTTATCGCCTGCTCTTGAGTACAGCTCAGCTCCATGTAATATTTTGGCTAATATTGTAGCGTTTACTACCTTTATTAGGGTACATCTGTTGCTAGGTTTGAACCTTCCTGCTATTATTTTCATTACTCTTATATAACCTTGTGTTGTTCTCTTAACGTCTTCGAAGTGTTGTCTGAAGGTTAATTTTGAATCTATTGTTACTCCCAGTACTTTCATTTTTCTATCTTGGGGGATTATGCATTCTCCCAGATGGAGCGAGGGGGCCTTTCTATGGTGTCGTCTTCTGCATATATGTACTAGTTTTGATTTCTGGGGATTAATCTTGAATCCCCTTTCATCGGCCCAACATTGTATGTGGTTGATCGCTCTTTGAGTTTTCCTTCTATTCCAGCCTGGCGTTTCACCGTAGTTAATAAGTGTAATGTCATCTGCGTATACCACCAGAGACACGTTATTTGGTACCCTTTCGAAGAGGGACTCCATAGCTATTAAAAATAGCGTTGTTGACATGACATTAGGACCGAGGTGTGTGTGTATATCTTGTTTATTAGGCTTTAACATTTGTTCTACAGTAACTAGCTGCTCTGTCATTCGCCTAAGTTTATCTCTTTTACATTATTCCCTATATTCCCTATACTCCTGTTCACCATCACTTTGAGCGGGCGTTTTTTGCTCTGTTCACTCTTTTTCATTTTTTGAGTATTCGTGATATGGTGGGCCTATCTCTAGTCCCTAACTTAGATCATATTAGTCAAATTACAGTCTCTTATGAAATCACACGTTCTTTTTATGTTCTCAGTGCTATTTTTCAGAATTATTTGGATGTTGTCTCCTAGTCCATGTTTCCGTCTTTCAGTGTCGTACTTTCTACACTCCACAAGGATATGTTCTACTGTTAAAGCTGTTCCACAAGTTTCGCACGTGGGTCCATCTTGGTGTCTCTGGCTCATGATTGAGCTGTGCGTCATCCAGGTGTGGCCTATCCTGAGCCTAGTAAGCAACTTCTGGTCCCTAGGGTTGTCTGCTTCGGTCCATTTTTCTACGCTGCATTTAATTTTCCTGAGTTTCTGTTCTCTGCAGTGGAACCAGGTTTTGTTCCATTCGTCCTTTATTGCTTCTTTGATCCACCTGATGGCATCTTCCTTAGGTATGGTTCTGTCTTCAAGTGGCTTGGATCGACCTTCGTTGGCTAAAAAGTCCGCTTTCTCGTTGCCTTCAATCCCAGTATGGCCGGGAATCCATGTAAATCTTATACCTTTTTCCCAAGCTGTTGCTTTGGCCTGCTTCAGCCATGGGTGGTCGCAGTTTCCGCTTTCCAGCCCAGCCAGACAGCTTGCAGAGTCCGTGAATATTATTGAACCTTCTCTGGCAGCCTGGGTTGCCTTATGGAGAGCATATGCCTCAGCAGAGAATATGCTACACTGTTTTGGTAGTCTACCGTTTATGCACACGTTTGTGTTGGGGATCGTTATACCATACCCCACATCATTTTTTGTTTTCGAACCATCAGTGTATATTAGGCTTCTTCCTGGGTATTTGTATGTGTACATTCTGAAATTCGTTTTTGCGACGTTATTTGGGCATCCTGCCTTAGTATTGGCTTTTATTGTCCAATCAATAATTGGACATTGGTGTACCCATGTTCTTTGTTTGGTTGGTACACTTGTTACGGTTTGAGGTAGATCTTGATTTGTAAGCTGTTTAAAGCTGAAGTTTGCTCTTTCCAATAGAGGGAGGGTTTCCCATTGGTCTGATGTAAGCCTGTCTTTCAGTTGATATGCTTTTGTACAAATGTTTCTAGTGATTTGGTATTTGAGAGGGAGCTCTCCACATTCGGCATAAATTGATAGTACTGGGCTGGTGCAAAAAGCACCTGATGCTATTCTGATTCCTTCGTTGTATACAGATTCTAGAGCTTTAGTAGCTTTATCGCCTGCTCTTGAGTACAGCTCAGCTCCATGTAATATTTTGGCTAATATTGTAGCGTTTACTACCTTTATTAGGGTACATCTGTTGCTAGGTTTGAACCTTCCTGCTATTATTTTCATTACTCTTATATAACCTTGTGTTGTTCTCTTAACGTCTTCGAAGTGTTGTCTGAAGGTTAATTTTGAATCTATTGTTACTCCCAGTACTTTCATTTTTCTATCTTGGGGGATTATGCATTCTCCCAGATGGAGCGAGGGGGCCTTTCTATGGTGTCGTCTTCTGCATATATGTACTAGTTTTGATTTCTGGGGATTAATCTTGAATCCCCTTTCATCGGCCCAACATTGTATGTGGTTGATCGCTCTTTGAGTTTTCCTTCTATTCCAGCCTGGCGTTTCACCGTAGTTAATAAGTGTAATGTCATCTGCGTATACCACCAGAGACACGTTATTTGGTACCCTTTCGAAGAGGGACTCCATAGCTATTAAAAATAGCGTTGTTGACATGACATTAGGACCGAGGTCATATTCCATTATTCCATGCAAGATTATTCTCGGCCGTTGTGTGGCCTGCTTAGAGCACTCTAATTTGTTCAAGGTAATCGCAGCTGGGCAGGTGGAAACACCGCACCCGATAAAGGGCACAAAGTGCCACCGTGTATGTGCACCCAGTCTTATAGTCGCAGCAATACCAGTGACCTACTGCCAACATTAGGAGTAGCACCCGTGCTGGACAAGAATGAACTTCGAACGTTTTAACCGCAACAATTTTAATAAACGCTAGTGGAGCTGGAATTACCGCGGCTGCTGGCACCAGACTTGCCCTCCACTGGATCCTTGTTGAAGGATTTATGCTCAACTCATTCCAATTATGAGACATCATTCAAGAGTCTCATATTGTTATTTCTCGTCACTACCTCCCCGTGCCGGGATTGGGTAATTTACGCGCCTGCTGCCTTCCTTGGATGTGGTAGCCATTTCTCAGGCTCCCTCTCCGGAATCGAACCCTGATTCCACGTTACCCGTTGCAACCATGGTAGTCCTCTATACTACCATCAATAGTTGATAGGGCAGATATTTGAAAGATCCGTCGTCGGTGCGAGACCGTACGATCAGCGGAATTATCCAGATTTCAACTCAAGCGTCACGGCCCTGTGAAGGGGGACGATTGGTTTGCCTAATAATTGCACAGGTTCCGCGAGGTCCCTGCATTTTGCATGTATTAGCTCTAGATTTTCCACAGTTATCCAAGTAACTAGTTGTATGATCTTGTAAATTATAGCTGTTATACTGAGCCTTATGCGGTTTCACATTAAATCTGTTCGTACTTAGACATGCATGGCTTAACCTTTGAGACAAGCGTATATTACTGGTAGGATCAACCAGAATTCACTATCACTATCTACTGATGGATGCGCGGCACGCCGGCCCGCAAACAATTCGATAGGGGTGTATATTAACTTCGCACAACATCACCACAACGTTCATCCTCGGTAAATTCGTTCCTCGTTCGCATACACGATAGCCATACACTAGCCAAAAGATTCCCATACACAATTACTAGCACGCATAAAAGCGTGAGAGGGGGTATTGTTCACATGTCCACGCTCGCTTATCACGAGGTAGCTGCACCACATTGATGTAAACGACCCAACACACACAGACGAGCGAGCGAGCGCACGCTTTTTTTCCCCTACTGCATACCTACAGCATACGCTGAGGAGGCATAACAAGGGAGAAAAAAAACTCGGAGCGAGAGAGCGGTAACTACCCGTGTGGTGCTACTAGCTGCACTGATGCGATGCGTCTTACATGGGAGGTATTTCAATGTTCGACACACCGTACTGCACAGGGTTCGCATGGCACACGAGAAAGCCACAATCGCCTTATGCCCCTTCGACGTTCAACGCACGACACGACACCACACACTGGAGTACGTACGTCTCACCACGTAGTGAGGGTAGGGGTTCGACACACGAAACTCACTGAATTCGATACAAGCTCAAAAGGTTTACCCTCCCGGGTGCCGACCAGACTCACTGGATTCGATACAAGCTCAAAAGGTTTACCCTCCCGGGTGCCGACCAGACTCACTGGATTCGATACAAGCTCAAAAGGTTTACCCTCCCGGGTGCCGACCAGACTCACTGGATTCGATACAAGCTCAAAAGGTTTACCCTCCCTGGTGCCGACCAGACTCACTGGATTCGATAGACGTTCGACCCTACCGACAGTAACTTGACCCCACCCGTACGGCATCGTACTACCGAACATCCATACAAGCTTCGCAAGTTATGCCTCAAACTTTTCACTCACCAACTTTCCCCACAATAGTGTAAAACATGGTCATACCAACGTTGCCTCGGTATGGGTATATACCACACTGGGGGCATCGTTATAGGAGTGCCTTGGATAGACTTGTACCGCTAGCCGAGACACCATGCTGGGTCGGGAAATGTTCACGCACCGCAATCGGTACCAGTGCCGGGTGTCGGTCATATTCCGATGGGGGGTAACCCTACTATTGAACTCGTACTTGTACTTGGGCCGTGCCTAAGGTGTTGGTTGTTTCAATAGTTGGTTACTTGTTTCAATAGTTGACATTTTTTCAATAGTTGAACTTTTTTCCAACAGTTTCAGTTTTCCCGTAGGTAAAGATGATGATGTGTGACCAATGTGTGAATGTGTTGTTTTTTTTTTTCAATAGTCATGTACGCGCCGTTGTCGATGTAATACTGCGGGTGAGAAATAAAACAAACTGTTGTGCTGTGCTGTGCTTGATGTTGGCTTGGTGTTATTGTATTATCGAATTGGACTTAATACCAGTGCCGGGCCGATGCACACACTGCGTACTGCGAGTGCTGGCTCGCGCAGTGAGAAATTAAACAAACTGTTGGGCTGTTGTGTTGTGTGCGCTGTGTGGGGGAGACTTTTCATCACACTTGACACATTGCATTCCGGGACGTGGACGCTTTCCGGGTCTTGGTGTTATTGCCGACGGGGCAGCGTTATACACATTTCGTACTGCGAGTGCTGGCTTGCGCAGTGACAAATTAAACAAACTGTTGCGCTGTTGTGTTGTGTGCGCTGTGCGGGGGACTTTTCCAACACTTGACACTTTGCATTCCGGGACGTGGACGCTTTCTGGGACTTAGTGTTATTGTCGGCGGGGCAGTGTTTTACACATTGCGTACTGCGGGGGTTGGCTCGCGCAGCGCTGTTGTGTGCTGTATGCTGGGGGGACTTGGACGCTTTCTGGGACTTAGTGTTATTGTCGGCGGGGCAGTGTTTTACACATTGCGTGCTGCGGGGGTTGGCTCGCGCAGCGCTGTTGTGTGCTGTATGCTGGGGGGACTTGGACGCTTTCTGGGACTTAGTGTTATTGTCGGCGGGGCAGTGTTTTACACATTGCGTACTGCGGGTGCTGGTGTGCGGGTGTTGTGCACTTGAGACTTGTCATTCCAGGACATGGAATGGTTTCACACACACACGCGGTTGCATACTACCAGGCGCAGGATGAAATAAAAAAAAAGTAAAGTAATATCCAGCGAGGGGAATGGCTTCACACACGCACTTGGTGTTATAGCATTATCGTACTTATCGCCGATGCTGCGTACTGCGGGCGTTGGCTCGCGCAGACTGTTGTGTGCTGTGTTGTGCTGGGGGACAACACTTGACAGTTGTTATTCCCGGTCATGGGATGATTTCACACACACGCACGATTGCATACTACCAGGCGCAATGCGATTTAATGAAAAAAGAGAGAAGCCGCCAGCGCGGGCAGCACTAAGCTACCACGGTGGGACTTCTCTCTTACGGGACACGACGCACCCGCCCATCACATAGCGCATCGCAAGGGCAATACTGCACAAGCTACTGTGCCGCGCCGATGCTGATGGGGCATTGTTACACGTACTGCGTGCTGGGTCGCGCAGTGAGAAATTGAACAAACTGTTGTGCTGTGCTGTGCTGGGGGGGGGGGGGGGTTTCCAAAACATGCTACTTTGCATTCCAGGACATGGTGCACAGCTTATACCGCTAGCAGAGACACCTCGTTCGATCGGGGCAACTTGGGACACCGTAATCAGTACCAGTGCCGGGTGTGGGTCGGATTCCGATGGGGGGTGATCCGGGAACATATTTCTTGGACTTAGAATATTGTTCGGACTTAGAATTTTTTCGACTTATGACCTCGTTTCTGGGACTTAGCCGTAGAACCAGATGTAATGCGTGTTGCATAGATTAAGGCGCAGGGGAATTTAATAAAAAAGAGAGAAGCCCCACACATTTAGGGGGGCTTCTCTCTTTTTTATTGGACGATACACAACACATAACATACATGACATAACACTGACCTAGAAGCAGTATTTACCACCGTATTTTATGACCCGCTTCCACCTCGCAGGTAGGGAATCTATGCCTCTGGCATAGAACGAAGGAGGCTTGCTATCGAAGAACTCTTTTAGGAATGCGCTCATCTCGTCCTTAGTCCTGAAGAGTTTATTCCTAAGCTTATTACTCAATGACCTGAATAAATGGTAATCCGATGGACTGATGTCTGGTGAGTAAGGAGGATGGTTCAATATGTTAAATCCCAGGCTCCTCGCCTTATCTATCGTTTCATGTGCCCTATGGCACGGAGCGTTATCGTGTAGTAGGGGTACCGGCCTATGTTTACTCACTCCCAGTATACCAGCCACCTTTTCCAGCTGCTTCTGATATCGTTTACGGTTAACAGATACACCCTTGTCTAGCAATTCCCAGTGTATAATGCCTCGTCGATCCCAAAACACACAGAGCATGTTCCACTTGCGATTCATCCTGTCTTTGGCGATTGTCTTCGGCATGGCGCCTTTTACGATCCAATGTATGCCTCTGTGAGGCGCAAACATGGGTATCTTAGATTCATCACAAGTGACCAAATTATCGAGCATACCCTGGTCTCGTTCACTTTGTCTGAGTAGTCGTTGGGCTAGTTTCACCCGCTTTGCAAGGTTGACTGGGTCTAGCTTGTGTGGGTGGTATCCCATTCTTTTTGGCACATAGTTTAGTTTATGCAACGTTCGCATAACAGTCGCTGCCGAACAGTTGTATTTCTGGGCCATAGACCTCGTAGATTGCTGGCTGTTTTGTTTCACATCAGCAAGCAGTGTTGCTGTGTTATCGATTGCCTTCGGACGGCCTTTGCGTGGACGATCCGCGCAGTTCCTGTCGGTATCGAACCTTTTGTACCACATCGTAACCGTTCTACGAGTAACAGTTTGTCCATATGTGGAATTCAATGCCAAGAGGGTGTCCGACACTGAATCACCCATGTCGTAGTGGTGCAAGATGAACATTCTTGTTTCAGTTCTAGATAGTCTTATGGTTTGTATATCATATTGACTAGCATCTATCGGCTCTAGGACAACTCTGAGTTCTTTCAGAGAGTCTAATTGGATCGTCTGCTGTGTATCAAACGACTCTATGTCTACAGAAGGGGACTGGGGTAGTTGCATCACTCTGGATGACGATGCTAGTGGTTCCCATGATACTGATAAGGGTGGCGTTGCTAAGGGGTGGTCAGACCATTGCTGCTCACTATTCGATTCCACGTGTAGTGGGTCTTGTGTCATTTCGGATGACGATGGCGATGCTAAGGGGTGGTCAGACCATTGCTGCTCGCTCTTCGATTCTTCGTACAGTGGGTCTTGTGTCATTTCGGATGGCGATGACGGTGCTAATGGGTGGTCAGACCACTGCTGCTCGTTCTTCGATTCTTCATCCGGATTTATATCTATAACCGGAGAAGGGAATAGCGATGAGGACGAGGACGAGGACGAGGACGAGGACGAGGACGAGGACGAGGACGAGGACGAGGACGAGGACGAGGACGATGATGATGAGGACGATGATGACGATGAGGACGACGATGAGGACGACGATGCCACTGAGTTCACACAACAAGGACACTTCTTAGGGTGATGAATACGCTTCGATCTTCGCATTGGGTTGGTTTTGCTTTTCATGTGGTTCCCACGAGTCGCTAGGGAAAATATATGGTCGACTGTGGACTACCCTGCCATACCACAGCAAGGGCAACATTACTGTGAGGTTTGCCCCGGTACCCCACAGGGTCCGTTCGCGGCTTCATATTTGTATCGCCCCTTCCACCATTCAGCTATCGGCACGGATCGTATACACACCTTAAGCTTTGGGGCCCGAGTGCCCCCTTCTCTGTCTGCATACGACCTAAGGTCCCACCGAGGTTGGTTACTCGATCTTTCCGAAGGTTGCTCGTATCCCAGTCGGTACCACGGGGAGGTAGAGATAGGAGTTGCTGAATCATAGGCTACCATCATAAATGGATCATCATAATGAGTTATATGTTCGCTGTATTCAGCCATTTACCGACCACTGTTTCATATATACATGTGGCCCCGAAAGCAGTGCATAAGTATTGATCCATCCTTTCCAAAACTTTTGCAACACACCAATATATATAGATTTAAAACTTTTCTTGATAAATCGTTGATTAGGTGAACAAACATTGCTCCTAATAAATTCATAATAACAAAACGACTGTGTGATAAAACCATATGCTCGAGGAAAAATATTAATGAAACCAAAAGATATATGAAACTTATTCCTTTTTGTTATATTTTTTTAATATTTTATATCGATTGATCAATTTTAAAACTGTTTGTTGTTTTTCTCAAAACAAAAACATGTCTTCTCATCTGACATCACTGCTCATACCGAGAAAAACTGACTGAAGTCTCTCCAGTCTACCAAATAAAACATTTCAATGAAATTCGTGTACTGGAATGGGATATTTTGCTCGTCTCGACAGTGACTGAAGTCGAGACGAGACGAGACGAATTGCTCGTCTCGTTTTCTGGAATAGGGCCCTATGTATGGAACTCGATTTCTTTTGCATGGCCACCACGGGCATGCTTACAGAAGTCCCGACGCTGAACCCAATTTTCGACGATTTTCAAGCATAAATCGGCCGATACTGCTGCAATTTCACGTTCGATACTCGTACGAAGCTCATCAATCGTCGTTGGCTTGTTGGCATAGACCATAGACTTGACGTAGCCCCACATGAAATAGTCTGAAGGCGTCAAATCGCACGACCGAGGTGGCCAATCGACTGGGCCATTTCGTGAGATAACACGCTCACCAAACTCGGTTTTCAATAAATCGATTGTTAAATTCGCTATGTGGCGCCGTCCTGGTGAAACCACATATTGTCCAAGTCCATATCATCCAATTCGGGCCAAAAAATATTCGGTTATCATTGAGCACTAGCGATTCCCATTCACACTAACGTGTCGGTCTTGATCATCACGGAAGAAGGATGGCCCAATGACGCAGCCGGACCAGAAACCGCACCAAACCGTATTTTTTTCTGGATGCAATGGTGACTCATAGCGTACGTGTGGATTGCTGCCAGGAGCCAGCCGTCAATTTGATCTTGTAACGATGTAGGCCATGATCTTTTCGCAAAATTCGCCTCAACGACGTCACACAGATGCCCAGCGCTTGAGAATACCGTGTAAGAGACTGATTTGGGTCTTCCTCAATTGATGCGCTAGCGGCAGCAATATTCTCGACACTACGGGCACTTCGTTGTATCACTGGCATGGGAACATTTTGTACTGTGCCTGTGGATTCAAATTTTTTCCCACTAGACGCTCAATTGTTGATCTGGCAGGACGATTATGACGACCATAAATAGGACGTAGCGCTGACTCCGAATTTCGGTAGTAAATTTTAATAATCTCGACTCGTTGTTGGATCGTTTATCTTTCCATTATGAAATGGCAAACCTTACTGAAGAGAAATGTCAAGAAAGCGGGGGAAAATATGGCGTTTGCTGTCCCTATCGGTCTACTTTTGTGGCGTCCCTATTGAAATACCCGTTATACGTTGTGTCTGATTTGGGCTGCGTTCGTTTTTTTACAGCAGTTAGGGGAACCCGGGGCAAGAGTGCCATACGGGGCAAGAGTGCCCATCTGATTATTTTGCTTTCCATCTTTTACAATTATTTAACTACAGAACTTTGTCATATACAGATACTGCATATATCTCACATATTATCAGCCAGAACCATAAATATTTAACAGATAAAACATAAACAGATAAATACTAACTGAGCTTCTTACAACTGCAATCTATATAAGAACGCACAGGCGCAAATTAACGAAATACCCACAGTTTCTATACGTTTGCATGACTCCACCCATAAATACAAATAGAATAATCATTTTTCTTCAACTTACTGTTTGAACTAATTCAAATCGTACACATTTATTTAAAAAAAATAAATTTGTTATCTCTTAACTTCCGGGGCAAAAGGAGCCATTATTACCGGGGTAAAAATGCCATAGTCGTAACCTCGAATTCGATCTGTCAAACGCAAATAGTGTAATCGTGGTTGTGTTTGTTGTGGTCATGGTTTGTAAATATGAACGGATTTCGGTCCGAAACCAGTGGCAGATGGAAACTATGGTTGTTGCCGTACATTCTGTAAATCATGGAGACTAGCTGCGGAGGAATATAGTTTGCCCAGAAGAACATTGGCCAAATATGTACAGAAGTTAGGTCGTTTTAAAACTGTTTTTTAAACAACAGGAGGAGCAACTCGTGAGTCACATCCTTAATATGCAGAAGTTATTTTATGGGCTGATAACACACGACATCTGGAACTTAGGGCATAAAATCGCAGAGTGAAATAATTTAGATCACTTTTTCGACAAAACATCCAAATTGGCCGGAGAAGATTGGCTTACCAGTTTTCGTCACCAGAACTTGAGTTTGCGTTCTTTGGAACCACCGTGAATTTCACAATGCTTTTTTCATCAAAAATTATATTTTTATATGATTGGCACTGTTGCCTCGTCGAGGTGGCACTCTTGCTCCGTACTGGAAAAATACAAGTCAAAAACATAATTTTTGTAAATGAAACATTTTCATAGTAAACATAACTTTTGAACAATTTGATGCATAGCTACACCTGAATAGCAGTATAAATGAACAAACCAGCACAAAAAATGGAAAAAAAATATAACAAAAAAGCATTCAAAAACGCGTATTAGCTTAAGGTGGCACTCTTGCCCCGGGTTCCCCTACGTCAAATGGAGTTTTTTCACTGAGAAAATCGGAGAAAAAATGATCGGCAAGTATGATGAGGAAATTTATTTCTAGATTCTTCCAAAAAGCGGCCGAAACGTGGTTTAGCATTTTCGAAAATTGACAGAAATATCAATGGAAGTCAAACGTTCAATCACAATCATTCAGCGTCAGAAAGTTATGTGGCTAAAGAGGTGGGTAGCGATCTTACACGCTGTAAATGCAGCATATTAGACATATTGTTAAAAATTCGGAATGAACTTGAATTTTCAGATCACTAGGAACTAAATCAGCACTTCTATAATATTTTCGTCCATAGAATTTGCATGGGGAAAAAAATATGAATTGGGAATACATTCTAAATTTTGAATGAGAAACAATCAAACAGACGTTATTTATATCACAAAAATCGCTAGAATTATCAAGCAATTAAATGTGTCCAGCTGCAACAATTGCAATACAGTCTATTTCCAGCTTTAGCCGCGCAGGCTTTCACAAACTTTCACAAATTTTTGCTGGGTGGAGTAGTAATATTGACGAGGGACACTCCTTGGTAAAGTGTTTCAACTTACGTCGTTCCTGTAATACGTAGGTGTACGCAAGTATTACGTATCCACAATCCTAGAATGAAGTAGCAGTGATAACATTTCTCATTCAACAGCAGGTCAATAAAACTTCGAGCTTCAATCGATGACTAACGTGTTTTCGGGTGGATATTTTTTTAAATGCCACCGTTACTTGGCGCTTCTTTTCTTCTATCACAAGCCACGCGGGACGAGCGAAGCTTTCTTGTGACGATCATGTGTGAAGCAAAGCTATCACGAATGGGGATGGAATTCTGGCGCATGCCCAGAACGAACTTCTTGTATGTTGCACTCCAATGATGCTGTATAAAATCGACTGGATTTTTCGGTTGCATTTCAGTCCCACCGTGGATCAACAGGTGGATATGTGACTGAGAATGCTCTCTTGTAGCAGAACACTCATTATAACAGTGGCTATTTGCACGTGCAGTTTGGTAAATTTCTGAAAAACAAGTGAAATTTGTGCGAAATATATGAGTGTATATTGACACTAGTGTCCAGTGTCCTGGAGTTTTTAGTTTAAAAAAATAAGTCGATCACAATCAACCTATAAAATGATCAAGTTGCACTGTACTAAAGTTGGGTTAAAGCCCATGTGGATGTTGGTTTTGCTGATTTACACAAAAGGTATGTGTCGTTTAATTAAAAGTAGAAAGTGTTCAATCTTCATCTTCAAATAAATACTATAATCTTATGGGTAGAATAATTCTCATTCATCTAGAATGTATGTTAAGCGAAGATTGATTCATCGTCGGTGTAAGCCACACTTTACCAATTTACCTCTTCTATATTTCACTAAAACCTCATAAAGTTCTTAGAATCATTGACGTTGTTCAGAAATATTTTGTGTTTAAGCGGATGCTTGACTTATTGAGGAAATGAAGTGCTTTATTCAACTTAAACACCAGTGAAGCAACCACAATATTTTTTAGATGATTTGAAAATTTGAAAAATTATATCTGAAGTCGTTAAAAATTAATAGAGTAGAGTAGAGTGCCAATGGATGTATGGGCAAAAAGTGACCCTCGAATTTTCAAAGCGAACTTGATTAAAAATGTTGATTCCCACGAAAACTACCCTATGTAAAATATTGGCTCATACGGACTTCATTCACTATTGTCGCAGATCTTAAAATTTAAGTTTTCAGAAAATCGAAAAATCACCCAAGAAATCAGGAAATCAGGGTTTTCAAAAAAAGTTTTTTGTTGTCAAATGTCTTAGAGTTTAGAGTCCTAGAGTGTCGATTTTTGATTTTTTCGAGATGACAGTAGATCTCGACGTTTCATGCTATTTGAAAACAAAGCATTGATTTTTTTTCGAAAACCCCGATTTCGATTTTCAAAAAACTCAAACTTTGACCGCTGTGCGTCAAAGTCCGATGTCCGATATAAATGAAGTCCGATTGAGCTGATATTTTGCATAGGGTAGTTTTTCGTGAGAATCAACTCTTTCAATCAAGTTCCCTTTGAAAATTCGAAATGGTCATTCTCATTGGCACTCTAATACACAGTGTGTCAATTAGGTTTCGGTATTGGTAGTGAAAATGAACTTTCCAATAAGTTGTTGTAAGTTGTTCTGATATTTGTTGATTTCCCATTAGTTCCAACCAGTTCCTAAGCACTAAGCACTAAGCATAAGCTAATCACGTATTTGAATCACTATGGAGTCGATGTAAAAAGACTCCATAGTGATTCAAATACGTGATTTAGCTTATTTTGAGTAATAGCGTTTCAACGCTTCGGCTGGAAAAGAGAAAAGTTATAGGGTGCTAAAAAGAGCGAGTGCGGAGGAGATTGATGATACATACGCGATTTTGAACCGAAAATTGACGCACGATTAGTGAGCTGAGTGAGATTTATAGATTCTATAATTTTTTTATTTGTCGGACTCTGACCATTAAATGCTTCAAAACTCTGAGATAATATTCTCCAGTAACCAAATTTGTACCAACATTAGATTAAATTGAGTAACTGTTGTTCGTTCCATGTTCAGATCTAACAAAAAACTTTTTTTTTTTGGAAAAACGCTCAAATGTTTAAAAAATAATCAGAAGAGAAGAAATCTTGACGTATGGTTAATGTCTCGATTAGTTTGAGTTCCGGAACTTAACCAACACACTGTGTATTTCAGCTTTTTTTTTCATTTGTGGATATTTTGCCAAATGGTCTTGTTTTCAATTTCAACTCAAGTTAGTCCTATTAGGATAATTCTAAAAACTCTAATCAATTCTAACTCGTGTTTTTTTCATAGAGCAATTCCATATCAAATCAGCCGGCCGTTGACTCGATCCTTCCCGATTTTTTTAAACTCGGTTTCTAATGACGGAAACTACTTAAAATCACAATTTTCATCATACTATTACCAGTTTAAATTACTTCAATTTTTTTTAAAAGGACGTATACAATTTCATTCATTTTTCTGTCAAAAAATCGTAACCCAAAAAACTAGATTTTTGATTAAATAATGATGGTTGACAATGTTTTTGGAAAAGTTAATAAACTATTTGAGAAAAATGGCATTTAAAATGCACTTCCAATTTAACAAAGTTTGACATACAGTGGTACCGTGGTAAACTCACCAAAATAAAAATATGAATTTTTGAAAATTTATGAAATTTCAATACTTTGTGAAATCGTAACCATTTAGGAAAAGTAACATAAAATATGGAATATACAGGGTCTTTTAGATTAAACGAAAATAAAGCTAATTATACGTCATTTTCGATGTGACCACCTCTTTTTTCGATAACGCGTTCGATACGGTGAACAAAATTATCTATGCACAACTCTAACATTACGACTTCGATGCTGTTGAAAATCCGAATTATTTCTTTTTAAAGTTTCTCCAAATTTTGTGGTTTATTAACATAAAACCATCCGGAAACTAAAAACCATCCGATCAGACTGAACGAGTAGCCAAATATTATCGTCCCGAAGTGGAGAATGCAGTGTTACCATCGACGGAGCGAAATTTTTTTTATATGGAGCTATTTGATTTTTTTTTCGTGAGCGTCTAATCTGAAAGCGATTCCACACGAAAAACTATACACTCTGTCCAACTTCTATAAGATTCAAAGCTATTGCCTGATTATGTTTCGTTGGATCAGTGAGAATTTCAACAAGATACATTCATACATTGCATAATGTTTAGAATAAAGTATATTTAACGTAAATTTCGTTCGAAAAAGTTGTTTGTTTATTTATTGTGCTTAAATATGATAATTTCAGCTGTCCACTTTCTATAAGACCATTTAAAAATTCATAAGTATTATCAATGAAAAATTCAAAGCTATTGCCTGATTTACATGTCAATAATTCGGCATTTCGGCTGATAACCTGGAAAATTCCTGTTAGTATGCCAACTTTTAGCCTTAACCAAATTTAGCTGATCGGATTTCCCGATATTTTTCCATTTTTCCGAAATTGCGACCTTGAGCTCTTCAATCGTGGTGTACCGCATTCCTTCACTGTATATTCTAAGTACAAGGATCCCCCTAAGATTTTCAACAGGATTCATGTCTGGAGAGCGAGCCAGCCAGTTTAAAAATTAAGTTTTTGGTCTCTAATCCATTGCTTAGTTTCCTTGCTGGTATGAATAGTTTTGCTGGAATGTTTTTTTTCTGGAATGTTTTTTGTGACGATATCCACGTAAAAACGGTAGATGAGAGGATTTCAGAACATGTATGTAATCCTTGAATGATGTGAAAGCTATCTTGAGCGTTCCAGTTGCACAGAATCCCACCCAAACCATGCACGAGCATCCACCAAAGTTCCTGGTTGAAAAATACTGTTCCTCCTACCGTAAATCACGCCAGTACCAGTTGAAACCATCAGGACCATCCGAATTGAAATTTTTTCGTCACTGAAGATAGCCTGGCAAAGTTAAAAGAAAAAAAAATTGAATAATTTTTCGTTATGGTATATAGCAAAATATATTCTTTTGAAAACGTTCTTTGTCATGACATACCGTGTCCCACTGTTGATTCATATGAGCTTTGGCAAAACTCAGACGTTTTTCGATGTGAGATGGACTTTTTACGAAAATTTGACGAATTGTCTCCCATGAAACATTTAAATTCCAAGATTGCTTTATGTGCATAAGCAATTTTGAAGTATTCGAAGCTGTTATAAGTCTTAGAGGCGAATGAACTGCAAAGTTTAAAGCCTCTTAAAAACAAAGAAAGAAAGAAGAAGCTGTTATAATTATTTCCCGCTTATCCCAGTCAGAGAGCTTCGATTTACTTGGAGCTCTCTTATTTTTACCGTATCATTGAGGATTTGTCAGACAATTGAGAACTACTCGATTGGATCGTCCATTCCGACGAGCAATTTATCTAATTCCAACATTTTCTTGGTGAAATGCATCGATTTGTTCTTTTTCTCTATCCGTGAGCGCTTTTCCTTTCGGCATTTTCTAGATTTATTAATCAAACTAACTAAAAACAACGCAAAACGTAACTGGTCTTATAGAAACTTCACACTTGAACAATACAAAAACAACGCTTGCACACACATATGAAAATCACCCAATGTATGATAGTTACCAATACATATACATTAGAATATAAATTAAAGCGTTGTTTGTTTACAATGACACAAACTAGCAAGATCATCACCTGGTCTTATAGAAGTTGGACAGAGTGTTTATATCATATTTTAGTCAGACACCTGGATTTTGAGTTACGATTTTTTGAAAGAAAGCTCAATGATTTTGAATACGCCTTTTTAAAAAAGCAGTCGTTTATAAAATTGTGATTTTGGGTAGCTTTCATCGTATGTACCAAACTTCAATAAAGGTTCGCGTCAAAATTTGCTGTTCTTCGGCCAATTTGGCATGGAATTGCTCCATATGAAAATGTGATCACGTCAATTTTCAGGAAAAAATATAGAAATATTATAGTTTTTTCGTATTCCTCATGAAGGTATACACCTGATTCGGTTATGGTTCTGGCTACCACCGTTTTTTCCATCTGACCTTTGTTTTCGATGCTGTTTCCCCTCATTTTCATTTTCCGCTTAATCATCGCCCAAATTTCTTTATTGGCTGAAATAGAGAAGAGTTCACTGAATACCATCCAATACCATCCCTACATTATCCTCGTAGCACGAGTTTGTAGCTAGATAATCAAGGGACTTGATAAAAGATAATTTCACATGTACAATTTAGGTTGTTATACGAGGAGGCGATCTGGCGTAGTGGTAACATCCATGCCTCTCACGCTCAAGGTCACGAGTTCAATTCTCACTCCCGACATTCTTCCAAAAATGGAAGTAAAAGTGACGAACCAGCCAAATGAGTTGAAAGTCACTATAATACAGAAAAAAAAAGGTTGTTATACGTTACAAAAAAAATCCTGGCCTCAACCGCGGTCAGTGTAAACTTTTTGCCAAATCATAATGGGCTAAGTTATGATTTTTCGCGTAACGTTTTACCTCAGTTGAATATAAACGATTCCAGATTGACTCATGATTTGCATTTTGCAGACTTCAGAAAAATTCAGATTTTTCCCTTTCATGCGGATGCTGATGCAGAAGATAAATAGGATGAAAAGATTATATAGGAGAGGTAGCACAGTATTTTTTGACGTAGAACTACGTCTATCAGGAAGAGTGCCAAATCAGAAAACAGGTCACATTTTTATGAAATAAAGTTAACGTTAATAACTATTTTCACTGTGAACGAATTCTCATGATTTGCATACCAATCGAATCGGAAATTCTCTAATATTTGTTTGATATGCTATACATTACAATTCGCTCATCTTTAAACGGTTTAAATTCATGAACACTGGAAGAACTTCCTTTTTCCCATATATTTGTTCTGCCGATTTGTGTGCTAACCCTACCCGTATTTTTAATACTTATAACTCGAACATTTCTTAACAGATCGGAAAGATTTGCATCAATTGATAGGTAATATTTCTACGCGTCTATCACAAATAATAAAATGTTTTTTTCATGAGATGAACAATTGAATAACTGTAAAATGTCCAGCGTTATCTAAACGCTCTAACTGACAAGTTTTGATTGGCCCGATTTACGGTTTCCCCAACACAGGCTTCAAAATCGATGTACCTTTGAAAATCCGCTTTGCAAATAAACATGCAAGTCGGGAGTATTTTTTTCCATTGAGCTGTGTTTCCCTAACACGGACTTCAAAATCAATGTGCCTGGGGGAATCCGCTTTGCAAATATTTACATGCAAGTCGATGGTATTTTTGGTGTTCAGTACTTTTGTACTCGCTTGTCGTTGTGCAGACCGAAATATGTTTCCCTAAAACGTACTTTTAAACTGAGAAGCCTGAGAAAATCGTCATTTCAGATCCTAGAGATGAATGAACTTTCGCGGTTGAGAACTACGTGAACATGAGATGTGCAATAATTTCAGAGGGAAATGTAAAATACAATGATACAATTCTTTCGTTCACATTTTTTGAGAGTCCGACCAACAATGCCATAAACGTGTGTTCAATTTCCGTATGTTGTAAAATACTCCAAGTTTTTAATAAAAATTTCATGCCTTGAAACATTGATTTTAAAGACAAATATTAATAACTAGCTGACCCAGCAAACTTCGTCCAACCTAATTTTTTTTTTGATTATCAATGTCTTCAAACATTCATGGTTTCTTACTAAGCGCACGTTCATGGGTCCAATCGCAGAACTGTTCATTGATTGATCTTCTAATCGACCCTGTCGAATTTACCTTTTACTATCAAATTCCTAGTATTTCTAACGAAACTCATCATTATAATATCCGATTATTTTCAGACACAATTCTCGTTCAAGATTTTTCAACCACTTGCAAATAACATGTTTCTTCGTTACATAGAATAAATGTTTGATACAGAAAATATGATAGAATAAAGACAGCCCCAAATCGGACAATTCCTTCCTCGAGTTTTATTTATATAGATCGAAGAAGATATAGGAGTGCGTTTTATCACATTAAAATCCACTTTCGAACAAAGATCAATTTCGTTAGCGCAAATATCGAACGCTTGCCACTATGTAATTATAAAACATATGGGAATTGAGCTTTCCGTATTTTCTCATTTTCCTTCAGAGTTTTCCGAAAATTTTCAATTGTCATGTTTGGTTGCAATATATTTGGTCGAAATATGTGTAATATTTTTATGGAACCTCCTCTCCATTTCAGAGGAGGAGGGGGGTGGGGGTCTTTTCACGCGACTTTTCATGCGTGCGCAAAAAAAAATCACGTAAAAAATAGCGTAATTCTGAGAGAATTGTTACGTAGTTTCGAGAAAATCGCGTAAAAAAATCGCATAAAAAGAATCTAGTGCAAAATACTATTTACTCGCTAAAATGCCATTTATGTATCATGAAAGGAAAGTTTCCAGCCCATGTAGTGGGATAAACATGATTTTAATTGAATTGTTCAATCATATTCATGCATCGTGTAGAATATATACAGTAATTCTCTGAAACTGTTTCAGAACAAAGTGTTTGAATTGGTTTTTTTCTGAATAAATGCTTCATAAAGATCAGTTTTTAACTGTTTTTAAAGTTGTTGTCCGACAACTTCACAAAATGACGCACCAAAAACGCGAACTAAATACTAACCGGACAGCATTGCGTTCATATTTAATTGAGATAATTACTATATGGCTGTAATTTCGCCCAATTTCATACACCGCTCACGCCTGTCCCGAAATATTTTTGTACTGGCGAGCGTAGACCATCCATCCTAATGTTTCCGTTTTCGTATTATCAGTTTCAGAAGGTGAATTTTACGACTCGAACCATAACGTCAGGAGCAATTTGGATGATGGGGGCATCAATTTACATAGTTTTGTGCCGTCTTCCGATCACACCACCAATGGAGATGTCAATGAGGCTAATAAAAATTACGACAACAGTTTGAGGCTGGCGGAAATAAATTTCCTAGCCAAACTTGCACAACGCTATCGTCAGAGACAACCGGATCCGGTTGTGGGAATCGCAATGGAGAAACATAACAGAGACCAATCGTCGTCGTTGTCAACGGATGTAAACAGCATCGACGGCGGAGTCCAAGATATGGGCTCATTTGACAACGATCTAAGGACACTTGTCAAGTATTTGATTCGGCACCGAGAAGAACTTACAGGAGAGCATGAACCAAATGAACTAAGTGAGGAGTTTAGTGCAAACGGCCAGAAGCGCGCTGCGGCCCTCAGAGCCACCATGGCTCGAAGATCGCATTCGTTTACCCCCCATGATAAGGAGCGATTTTCGCCGTCCATCAGCGTTGGTAAGTTGTATGGTATGTAGATATTGAATGTTTGTCGATTTGATCCTGTTGTTTACAAACTAGTATTTTTTTACTGAGAAATTGCATTTTCACCAACATACCCTAATGATACAGTGACTCAAACTCAAATTCGTGCGCCACCATACAGATCTTTTTTCACTATTTTTGAATGTCGAAAACAAGAAACATTCTATTTAGATAAAGTCATAGTGTCACATGAGAGTGAAAAGGTTTGCTATCTGTTTTCAGAAAAATGCTTTAAATTTCCTAAAAAATGACTGTAGGTTGGTGAATGGCATTGATCAATTTCAGAGTTCTATCTTTAGTATGGTATCCCTTGTTTATTACAACTGACTTTAGCTGCCTTTAGCCATTATCTACGAACTTTTGGTGTATTTGGGAGGAATGTATTGCTTTGTCCGTTCGATTAATCGAATACTGACTATAAAGATCGCGCTGCAGTGACCGTACGGTTTTTTTCCCTCAATTTTTATTAAATTAATTGATACAAATTTTTGGTTCGCTTCGATTATTGATCACGCAGTAGTTATTCGTTGAATAATCGGTTTTTATAGTTAGTAATCGATTAATCGATTATGAAGCTCAATCGACTACAAAAATCGATTATTAATCTAATGATTGCTGCGCAATCGAAGTGAACCAATAATTTGCCTCGATTAATCTATTCAAAATGAGTGAGAAAAATGGGTGAGTTATATCTATTAGCGATGCCATGCCAAACCGATATAGTGGTTCTCAAATTTTCATCAAAAGTGGTAGTTTTGTTCTTTATCGCAAATTATGAAACCCGTATTTTTAATTTTTTTATTAGAATGACCATTTCCATTTTAGAGTGGAATTTTTTCGCATTTTTTCCAAAAATGACTTTTTTCAAAAATTCATAACTTTTGAACTACTCGACCGATTCAGATTATCGGCATATCAAATTAAAGCCAATCACTTGGTATTTTTTGAAAACATACAGGTACAGTACTTCAATTCTGCGCTTGTTATTATTGATTGTATTCGTTTTTCACTGTTATCATGGTCTCGGGTCCAAAGGCACTATGGTTTTTTCTATTTTTTTTTAGAATTTTTCACACAACATATCTCGAAACCAGCGAAGCGTTTTTTTTCGTTTTTGAGTTATGATTTTTCAAAGTTAGCCGATGGTCCAAAAAATCATTTTTCCCCATTCTATCCACCACAAAAAATCATAACTTTTGATCTACTGGACCGATTCATCCACATTCACGCTCGCATGAATTAGTAACTACAACTTCAACTTTTCAATACTATAGAAGCTTTAAACGTGAAAAAGTATTACCAGTGATAAATAAATTTGAAAGTATCTGTTGAGCAAACACATTCCAGTCTGTACAAATGCAAACGAGTACAAACATAGCCACAGCTTGCATCAACAGGGTACGAAAAAATGTCTTCAAATAACTTCGCAATCATATCGAAAAAAAAAACTAAAATTCAAAACAAAGTTTTGAAAGCTTGTTCATATTGACTGGCATTGTTATATGGCGCATTTCTCTAAAGTTGCCTTGAGGTTTTGAAGTTTACTTCAATAAATGTGAACAATGAATAGATTTCATAACTGCGAACTAAATTTCATGAGTTTAGAAATGATAATTAGCCTGATATATCGTTGATTGAGCAAATATCGCCCCCGTTCTTTCACAAAAACAGAACTGTGATAACTCAATTTGATTAATTCAGCTTTGAAGTTTTATATTGTAACTCAAACCACATCCATAAAACCGATTATTGAAACGATATCTAACCTTCGTTTTGTGAAGTGGTCGTTTGAAAGATCTATGTTAATCTTATACAGGGTTTTCCATTTCGGGCTTCCGAAAGTATACAGCCCTGCGCTGACAACCGTTTGACATAGCTGTCAACCAAAGCGTCATATCGTTAGTTGAATGTCTGCCATTTTACAATATGGATCTGCCATTTTACAATTAGCATCGCACAACGTGTTAATTTTGTTAAATTATACTATAAAAATGATTAAAAACCGGCAAATGTTTTTCAAGCATTACGGACGGATTTTGGTTGTCATGGACGGCCTACAGAGCACACAATCGCTAATGTAGTGCGTAAATTCGAACAAACTGGATCCGTAGCGGATATTGTGAAACCTGTGCATCATCGTAATGTGCGTTCGGCCGAAAATATTGCTGCTGTTGCTGCCAGTGTGGAGGATGACCCGAATGTTTCGATTCCACGGCGTGCTCAGCAATTGGGCTTGTCAAACACATCATTGTGGCGAATTTTGCATTTGGACTTGCACCTACATCCATATAAAGTCCAACTGGTACAAAAATTAGAGCGTGGTGACCATGGAATGCGTCGGGCATACGTCGATTGGTTGAACGAACAACAGCAGCAAAATGCTGAATTTTCGCATCAAATTTTCTTCAGAGATGAGGCACATTTCGAGCTCGGTGGCTATGTGAACACCCAAAAATTTCCGGCTCAGAAAATCCACACGTGATTGTTGAGAGGCCATTGCATCCGCCAAAAGTCACTGTTTGGTGCTTATTATGGTCTGGTGGTGTCATCGGGCCGTATTTATTTGAAAATGAGAACGGCGAGACGGTAACTGTGAATGGTGAGCGCTATGGCCGCATGTTAACCGATTTTTTTTTGCCACAAATTGAAGATATGGATACGGATGACATGTGGTTTCAGCAGGACGGCTCCACGTGCCACACAACACGATCGAACATGGCCATATTGCGAACGAAATTTGAGGGACGCATAATTTCGCGTTTTGGTGATGCCAATTGGCCATCCAGATCATGCGATTTGAACCCGCTAGACTTTTTTTTGTGGGGTTATGCGAAAGACCGTGTCTATGCCAACTCTCCGAAAACTCTTGAACATTTGAAAGACAACATTCGTGAAGTTATGACCGAGATACCGCCCCATATGTGCCGAAAAGTCATCGAAAATTACCTGTTCCGGATCAAGGTGCGCGAGGAAGCCCTAGGTGGACATTTGAATGATGTTGTATTTCACACATAATGGCATAAACCAAACTTTAATTTGAAATAAAAGTTTCATCGAAATTCGAATTCTAAGTGTGTTTTATTTCAATTTACTTTCGGAATTTGAAGTTGGAAAACCCTGTATAACTGAGAGTATTTGTCAAAACTTGAATACCAAGTTTCCAGATCTTTCGTGGCCTTGGCGATAAGTTTATTCCCCGTTTGGCCACGAAATTAGCGGTACAACGTTCATCTTCAGACGATCTCATCTCCTTCCTTTCTTGCTGATCGTCAGCCACAGAAGAAACTTCTTTGAGAATATGGAGCGGGAGATATTTTTTTGGAGTCATCGCTTACATACTCGGCGCGAACGTAAGCTCCCTGGTCTACTTCAAGTCGAGGCCGTCCTACTGCTCAGACACGACCAGCCTCGATTCAGGTTTCCGCATAAAAAGGTCCATTTTGGTCGGGTATTTCTTCGCCTTTTGGTCCCCTTGCTTTTGGTCTCTCCTTCTAATTTAGCTGCACTTTACGGTCACGAAACACCGTCGTGCGAGAAGCTGCGCACTGTGCTTTGCCCGAACTGGAGCTCCACCCCGAACCGAAGAAGTTGGACATCATAAGGGGCTTCGTGTCCGACGGATATAGTCGATTCGGTATTCATAACATCCTCTTCCTTCTGAAGAAAGACAAGAGCATTGAACGGAAACCTAGTCCCGGCCACTCGACGGTGCTGCAGCAGGAACTGGAGAGGAAGATCCAACGCAAGGCTGCTTCATTATTTCGCATTTTGGGTCAGGAGCTCTAAGCAACCGGTCAAATGGTGGAAAAGGTATCTGGCGAAAATGGACATTTTTATGCAGAAGCGTCAGTCGAGGCTTGCCGTGTCTGAACAGCAGGCAATCATGCAGAAGCTGCTGGTGAAAAACATCTTTCCGGCGAAGCGCGTTCTCGTGGTCATAAGACAAGGCCTATTTGACGCTGGGCCGCAACGACAGGCAGGCGACCAATATAATTTGTCAATGCAATGATTTGTTTGATCCGATTGATAATTTAATCAATCCAACAAATTATTACTAAGCCAACGGTAGTCCTAGGTCAACATTGCGGTGGAATCGTAAATATTATATAACCCATCCATTTTTTAAAAGCTGAATGTTAAAAGAGAGGGTCTTTGTAGCCACATTGGTTGCGCTTTCGCTTACTAAACGAAGTTCTAGTTCGTGAGTTCAAAACTCGCGGTCTGAAATTGTCTACGTCCACGGAACAATCATCATGCAAGCTCAGCTATTGGGAAAGCTCTGTTTGCAACAAGAAAAATATCGAGCTGTTGTGCTATAATTAATACAACAATGATCATATCAACTGTCTCCGCTGTCCGTTCTGCCGACAAATGGAAGAACCGCAGGAATAATCATACGTCTGAATGGCTACTAATGGTTTCTGTGTAATTCACCATAAGTAATGGAGCAGAAGGAATACTTTTACATCTGAATAGCAACTGTGTAATTTACAATTTATGAAAACCATAAACATGTAACATTCGCACGATCAAAACCCTGTTACAGCAAAAAAGCTAATGAGCTTAAATTAATAAACAAATGGGATAAAAAAAGTTCAATGCGAAGAAATAGCATGTATGTCAAATCGAAGGAATGTATACAACTCTACTAGCAACATCATGAACATGAACCGGACAATTTCATCTCGCACACCTGGTATACACAATATTTAGATGTTTTAAGAGAATGATGAATTGATTCTTCCAACGAATCTGTCTCAAATTGAACATGAAATGATGGTTGAGCCGCTCGAGAAAGAAAATAAAAATTAAATGTCTCAAAGACCGCGCGACGGATAAAGCACGCAATTATGTGGGTTTAACCGCAAAGCAAGCACACGGAAAGATATCTAGTTCAGTCATTGGGGGAGCTTTTATATTGCTTGGCATAGATTATCGACATGGATTTGATTGATTGATTGATTTAGTATGAAGGCATTTCAATTTTCTTCTCACACCGGTGCTAATTGTCGCATGGGGGAGAATCAGAAACATGCATTTAATTGGCGGCAAAACAAGAAGTGTAGCTTTCATTATGATACTTGCAGGCAAATTTATCATCATCACGTCCTTATACCTTTCGTTGTTTCCATGCGGTTATTTCCACGCTGCTGTTCATGCAATAGGAAAACTAATCTGTTTACACGACTAACGTTGATCTAATTTCTCATTCATTGTGTCATATGACGTATTCGCATTCCTACCTGGCGTTCATCATCTAGAAAGCCATCTTCGCTTAAAAAATGTGGGATTATCTGATTCACACACAACAATGTTCATTTGTGATTGACAAATAAATATAAGGTGTGGATCTACGCTCTTACCATTCTGTCGCTGTAAGATGTATTCGAAAGGAAGAGATCACGTTCAAATCTTAGGCACAAAAAATTAAGATGATTTTTTGCATTTGGTGTAAGCAGCTCTGTAAAGCATTTTATGCACTCAAAACAATCAAAAGCAATATAAAGGGTGTGTCACATCAAATTGCATCACGGAAAAAACGCTGTAGAAATTTAATTTTTAGGAATTATATCTTCAGCTTTCGCTTATAATCAGATAAGAGTGTATAGATCACGTTGGCCATGCTTCATTATCAATTTTTCGTAAATTTGGAAAAATGTCGTCGAACGAAAAAAAGCGTCGTGAATTAATCCTGCGCACTCATTTCGAGAATCCGGAGTTGTCACATCGGGACATCGGTAAGATGCTGGGAATCGTCCAATCCACGGTCAGCAGAGTACTAAAACGATACTTCGAGAACCTAACCATCGACCGGAAGGTGAAGAACGGCAAAAATGGATGCTCCGTCAGTGAAAAAGATCACAAGCGCGTAGTTAAGCAGTTCAGACGTGATCCGAGAAGTTCGGTCCGGGATGTCGCCAATAAGCTGAATTTGTCAAGTTCATTCGTCCAGCGGACCAAGCAGCGGGAGGGCCTGCGTACATACAAGGTTCAGAAAGCTCCTAACCGCGACGAAAGGCATAACATGGTGGGAAAGACGCGAGCCCGGAAGCTGTACACCGAAATGCTGACGAAGCCGCATTGCCTGGTAATGGACGACGAAACCTACGGCAAAGCGAACTTTCGTCAGCTGCCGGGCCTGCTGTTCTTCTCCGCAGAGGACAAATTCAGCTTTCCGGAGGAGATTCGCAAGCAGAAACTATTCAAGTTTGCCAAAAAGTACATGGTGTGGCAAGCGATCTGCTCTTGCGGAAAGCGGAGCGCCCCCTTCGTGGTGACCGGCACGGTAAACGGGCAGGTTTACCTTAAGGAGTGCCTACAGAAGCGCTTACTACCACTATTGAAGCAGCACGAGGGCCCGACCATCTTCTGGCCGGATCTCGCTTAGTGCCACTATTCAAAGGACGTGTTGGAGTGGTACGAAGCCAACAGGGTCACCTTCGTGCCAAAGGAAATGAACCCGCCCAACGCGCCGGAGCTTCGCCCAATAGAGAAATATTGGGCGATTATGAAGCAGGCCCTCCGGAAGAACCCAAAAGTTGTCAAATCGGAGGCGGACTTCAAGAGAAAATGGATTTTTTCAAAAAAAAATTACAACCTGACGTTGTACAGAACCTTATGGACGGGGTGAAGAGGAAGGTGCGAGCATACGGGCTTGGGCTCGAAGTATGAATAAAAAGAAAATGCCAAAAGTTGTTTAATAGTTTTTATTTTACTGTCTAAAATTTTCAAAAGGATCGGTCTACTGGGCGAATTTCTACAGCGTTTTTTCCGTGATGCAATTTGATGTGACACACCCTTTATGAGGTTGAGGAAAAAAGTTATTCATTATTTTCTCGGTAGCTGGCTTTATTGATCAATATCTCGCGTAATATCGATCATACAATTTCAAGTTTAGGCTGGTTGTAAATGTGACATTTTGCACTACAAAAATCTTTTGCCTTTTTTTGTTTGTTCCATTCAGTTGGGGGTTACAGGGTGTTTACAATGGAGGCCAACAAAGAGAAAATTCGGTACATTTTACACTTTTTCTTTTATAAAGGCGAAAATGCAAGCCAGGCCGCTGAAAATGTGAATGGTGTTTATGGTGCCGATGCTGCAACAGTAAAATACGTGCAATTTAATTTATTTTTAATTTTTTTTAAATTTTTATTTTTGTTTTAGTGCAATACACTAAATTCAGACCGTTACTATTAGCAAAAATGGACCGTTTGAGCCTATTGACCAGAAATGTCCAGAATTGGCCAACAGAAGAAGCGGTGTGTTCGATCGGGACAACGCAAGGCCACACAATTTCGAGAGCTTGATTGGGATGTTTTAATGCATCCACCATGTAGTCAGGACCAGGCACTAAGCAATTACCACCTTTTTCTCGCATTGCAATGTTTCCCAAGCGATAAGAAATCGGGATCACGAGAAGATGGTAAAGATCTATTGTTAGAATTTTTCGCCAATAAAGCCCAGGGCTTCTATGACAGAGACATTGTGAAGCTATCTTTGGAATGGCGACAAATTTTACAACAAAACTGTGTATGCTTGACCCAAATCGGAAATTCAAAGCATATGAAAATAATTTTGTATTTTATCCAAAAATAATGGACAACTATTTTTTCCAACCTAATATTATAAACAATTCAAATTTCATCGTTTCAGGATCATTGACGAATTTGGGTGACTTTTTCCATACGTTGAAGCATAATCTCGAATCGCTGGAAACCAGGAACCTATCTAACGATCAGGTTAAACTATTGCAGGGCCAGAATATGATTTCGAACCTTCGGAAAGGTAGGTAAAATCCATTCCAAAATAGCAGAAATAAACTCAACATCTGTTCATCTATAACATCAATTTTCAATCTTCCAGAATTTATAGAAGACTTCCCCAAACCTGCCGGAAGTGCGGCATTCTTGCACGCTATTCGGTAAGAGTAGCCGGAATACTTATTTTGTGTGAATGAAATCAAATGTCTGTCACTGAATTTATTGTTCTCCCAGCAATTATCGTCCCTCGCACCGAATACGCGCGCTAGTGTCATCCGTGCCGGATCTGTATCGAGGGACCAATTTTCACGATCCGGTGTACAAACTTGCGGGACTAGGAAAATAAGTTTTCCCCTGGTTTATCGCCCGCTTCCTCTGCTCTCGTGCTAATGATAATGCTGCGAACCATCTGCAAAAGGGTTTAAGTTGTTGGGACTAGTTTCATGTTGATGACGTTTTAGTTTTCGTTGGCGAACGATCGAAATGACCCCGTGTGTAAACGTATTTGGAACATTCAAATGTTGTCCATAACTAGAAAAAAGCTTCCGTAATATAGGTAACAAGAACAGTGCTGATATGTTCTGTAAGTTCATAAAAAAGAAAAAAATATCAATGCATGTGATTGGAATAATCAACATTTTTTATGCTTGTTGTGTGTGCAATAAATTAACTTTTACTCTCACGCGAGGATGCAGTACACTTCCCTAATGATGACATACCTTGAAAGGTATTGAATGCAAAAATATACATTCAAAATTGAGTGACATAATCCAATACTGATAAAATATACACATTACTCATGAATTGACATGTTTCAAATCGAGTATGGGTCTGAAATGTCAGATATGCAGCAAGTACACCCAAACTAGCGTTGGCAGAAAACATGTCATCTTTGGCAGAAAAGATGCCATTTCCTGTGCATGAGAGTCAAATGCGCAAATAATGAGCTATTTTGAAAGTTTAAAAATGGTTTGTATGTATGCGTGCAGACATCTCTTTCTGTTTTCTTTTCTCTTTTCATTTGGGATTGTGCAAAAAAAAAAGTCCATACGACGTCAATGGGGATCGAACCAAGGCCGGCTGGAATGCAAAGTTACTTTACACGACCACGCTATCCATATAGCTGTCAGCGCTATTATAAAGGAGCGTGATAATATTACACCTCATCATAAAATGAAGTTGGAAGGTGTTTTCTAAGACGATAAAGAAGAACATGAACAAGCATGAAACTTTCTCTGTCTGGGCCGTGTATTTGGCAAACTATTCGAAAAGCTTTCATATGCTTTCATTTAAATGTGTCTCCTGTTTCGCTCCCTCATATTGGCTCTAGCATATATATTACACAAATGATATACATGTATTGGGGAGTAGAACATTTTATGTTATCTTTCAGCTCATTTAATGTAATAAATCGGGATTCCAGAACATGTGCTAAAAATTAACTTCAATCAGCTTCTCACGTTATTACGTTTGCATAAAAAAAATGAACAATTGCTACCAATTTTTCATACATTTTCATACTGGTGGTGAAACCACTTGTCCATCGTCAATCACAATAACTCATGAGTTTTCAGACAAAATTTTACAGCGCTATCAGTTGAGCTGCGGAAGTTATGGCGAAAATAGCGAAAATAGCAACAGCGCTCCATGGTTTGTGCGAACTGGGAACTCCATCCCGTTGCGAAGAAAGTGAACATCGTCAGGTACTTTGAGTCCGCCCGTTCCGGTATCTATAGGGGAGGATAGGGTAAGACACCCATCTTAGGCAAAACAGAATGAAACATGTATTTTTACTACATATTTTGTCGTGGAGGCGATCTGACGTAGTGGTAACAGCCGTACCTCTCACGATAAAGGTCACGAGTTCAATTCTCACTCCCGACATTCTTCCAAAAACGGAAGTAAAGGTGATGAACCAGCCAAAAGAGTTAGAACACACACACATTTATAATGTACCACATATGTTTATAATGTGCCACATATTAATATAACGCCACCCTACGGTAGCTAACATAGAAGCATTACAAACATCTGCAATAGAACGGTCAGACTGAGATTGTTACCGACCAATGACGCAACAGGGAGGGCAGTTCAATTTTTGTTTAATTAAATGTAGTAATTGTTGAAAAATAGTCTTTAAGGGAGTATTCTAGTCTAGAAATTTGAAAAAAATTAAATTTTTTTTCCTTCATATTTCTGTAGTTTAGACATTCAAGAATATACTCTAGAAAGGACATATCGAAAATCATATTATTTACCGAGTTAGAGCCATTTTTGTGATGCGGTATCTAACCTAGTACGGCCATAACAATGAACTTCAAACGCGTTTTTCTCGAAACTAGTTTTTTCAAACTGGCGTACACGATATCTCAAGTTCTACTGAACCGATTTATGTCAAATTTATATGAAAATAATCTGCATACATCTCTCTATCGCATGAACCAATAAAAAATTATAACTTTTTATTTTTACTATTTTTAAAAAATCGGTAAACGCAAAAAAAAAACGTTTTAAACAGCATTTTTGTTTTCAAACGGCCGCCATTTTGTTAAAACCCATGTTTTTGACTTGTCCGAGGTTCATACCATAGCGACATCTTTACTGATTCAGAATCTGTTCGATTTTTTTGTTTCAGATAACCAGAAGGACTGGAATCGTGTACGCCATGGCACAACTTTTTTTGAACACCCTCACTTCACCAGCATGTAACTATTCTAATTATGAATATTTTTTTTCCGTCCTATTTTTGTTTTATTGTTGAAAGATAGATAAACGAATAATGATATAATGGATAGTAAAAATATTCTTTGTTTTATTTTTACGGTGTTCGAAAAAACGTCCGAAATTCGTGTCTCTACACTAGAATACCCCCTTAAGTAAATTTGTTTTGTTTCTTGTCGGCTGGTTCCGGAATTATATTGTCGTTAAATGTAAATTTTTTGTATGAATTCTGTATTGTACTAACTAACATTAGCTTTAAGTGTATAAATGTACTAACCTCAATAGTGTAATTTGTACCAATCGTCAGCTCCCTTGAACAAAATCGGCGGGCAAAAGATAATTCATTGATGGTGTTCCGGAAGTGGGAGAGATAGTGAGAGAGGAAGGAATGCGATAGAGGAATATTTGGGAGAGGAAGGATTGAGAGAGGAGAGTAGACGGAAAAAGGAAGAAGGATTAAGGTTTCGTGGAGGGAAATGAAAAAGGCCTCGGCCACTTTAGCTGGAGTCTGGAAACGACGAACAACTATACGAAGATAGTGAAGTAAACGCTGTTAGAAAGTGTATATTTACAGTGAGTGTTATACTCCTGGGTGTGTGACAAAGAAAACAGGGACGTTCCGGTTCACGCCACGCTGTTTCCAAGCGTGCCCCCGGATTAGGAAACCTCCAGCCGCCCGTGCGCAGGTTAAGCTAACTGCAGCGCTTAACCTGCGCTTAACCAGCGATTTCTACAACAGAACCGCAATTCGCTGTCAAATCCGTCTGTGGTATCACAGTTCAACCCACGACCAAGGTACGTGCCGAAAGTCTCTCCTCTCTCTCCGTTTCATCAACCATCAACCACGTGTTCATCGAAGCCCAACGGTCGACGAACGGCGCCGCAACGAAGAAACTATTGAATAAAAATTGTAAATTGTAAATGATTTAGTAGTTTTTACATATTTTTCCATTTCGAACCAGCCCTATTGAACTTCTCTTTCGGTTGTGGTAGTGTCGTCCGCGGTACAGGGAGTCCTCCGTAGTTCGGAAGCCGACCCTGAGACAAATTAGAGAGAGGTGAGCTAAGCTGGGCGGTTATGGAGTAATCCATAACTTTCAAGATCAAAAACGATCTGAAACAATAACAAAGGCGGAATGCAGGCAAACATGCTATCTTTTGTTTAGATTAAAATATGCTTACTAAGATAAACAACGATCGCTAACAATGGGTGCGCGAAGAAATAAATTGAAAAATAAAGTCAGTCGAAAAACGATCGCTCATAAGTCTAGATAGTCATCTAGATAACTAAAGCGTTGAAAGTCTCTATAATACGGATCAAAAACTAAAAAAAATACATATTTCAATGTTTCTTCACATTCACAAAGTAGCCAAATCTGTTTTCTTTGTAATAAAATGAACTCAAACAATCTCTATATTTATAAAAATGTTCTGTTCTGTTGGACACAATATACAATCCACTTCAAGGAGTGTTGTTACGGCATAAAAAATTGGAAAATTGGAAGAAAGATGATTTTACGTATGACCAGAGTGCGTTTCTGAAATTGAGCTTCTAATGAAAATCGACTATTCAGTAATGAATATGTGTTCTATGTGAAGGAAACATTTTTTTTCCACGTGTTTGGCAATATCATGAACTGAAATTGTGTTTCGAAGTGATTTAAAATTAAGCGATTTCCCTCATCTATCTCTATCTCTATCTCTATATATATATATATATATATATATATATATATATATATATATATATATATATATATATATATATATATATATATATATATATATATATATATATGTTCTGTTCGTTTGTGTACGCGTCAAAAACTCGAAAAGTGCGGGACCGATTAGGCTCAAAGTTGGACACAATATACAATCCACTTCAAGGAGTGTTGTTACGGCATAAAAAATTGGAAAATTGGAAGAAAGATGATTTTACGTATGACCAGAGTGCGTTTCTGAAATTGAGCTTCTAATGAAAATCGACTATTCAGTAATGAATATGGGTTCTATGTGAAGGAAACATGTTTTTTCCACGTGTTTGGCAAAATCATGAACTGAAATTGTGTTTCGAAGTGATTTAAAATTTATCGATTCCCCTCATCTATCTCTATATATATATAAAAGTTTTCTGTTCGTTTGTGTGCGCGTTAAAAACTCGAAAAGTAAGGAACCGACTGAGCTCAAACTATAATACAATATACAAAACAACCAAATACATCTAAGATTGTTACTACAACATAAAAAATGAAAAATTCAACTCAACCATGCAACCGCAATGTGCCACAGCAAAGCGTGACAGGGTACAGCTAGTTAAGAATAAAAAAAAAACAACAAAAATAATGAGAATCGTCAATGACATGCCATTTTTGAATAAACTAGGTAAGATGCCCTTATGGGTGTCCAAAATGCACCACAAACACAAGTCAAAATGTCAAACAACGTCGAAGCGTTTCTTTTGGATAATTATTGAGGTATACACACTTCCGCTTCCGATATGTTTCTGCCAGTTAGAATCGTTAGATGGCATCAAATTTTCGAGGCATTTTTTCGTCGAACGCCGAAAGCGCCGAAGGATTTTGAATCCATTATTTTTGTTAACAAACGTATTAATATGTACTGCTGTTCACAAATATATTGCTACGTGCCTACGTCACAACTGTGCTGCCAGACTTTTGGCCTTGATATTCATTTTGTTTTTTTGATATTAAGGTTTGCACTATTCGTAATAATGGAAGGATTTTAGTAGTCAGAAACATTGAAATAATTTTGTTTGTTCTGGTTTTTATTATATACTACAAGAAAATATATGAGAAAATGGTTTCATCCTTTTTAGAAACTATCTAGGCATAAAACAATTACAGTAGATATCTGAGTGATTTGGTAACACTAACACTGACTAACTCTTTTTTAATTTTCATACTGGAGCGATGTGCCCCGTTAATAAATGCGCTGTTGTGGGGTTCGGAGAGACATACGATGGTTCCTCATGAAACTAGAATCCCAATCTTTTCCTGCCAGTTTTGCAACTTGGTTGAATTCGTGCTGGAGGTTGTTGGCTTCCGAAAAATTGAGCGCCATGCGCCGTAAATCTTAAATCACTTTCTGATATGAGCCTTTTCCTCAGAGATGATTCAGAAATACCGAGGTCTGCCGCAATCCGACACTTCGAGACTCCCTCCCGAAGCCTCTGTTTGAGCATTTCTGGAGTGCATTTCTTCAAATCAGTTTTCTTCTTGTGGGTCCCGTTAAAATTTTGTTGAAAACATTTTATAATTTTTTTTCAGAAAAAAACGCTAGTGCGAGCTTTTACCCCACAGCCACTGCGCACCTTTGCCCCATAAGCCACTTTTGAACTAATCGAATTTTTAAAAAAAGCTCTTGAACTTTTTCACAAAAACGAATACGCACTATCATCTACTATAGAATGAAGGTTTCCTTGACAGTGTAGTTTCGAACTTTCCAGTTATTTTAGGTAAGTAAATCGTCATCTCCAAAACTGAAAAAATTAGATCAAAACATCACAAAACTCTTTTTACCTCATAACTTTTTGCCACTTTCATGAAATGTATCTTTTTTTATATATGTGAGCTGCCGGTGTAATAATGTATCAAACGACTACACTGTTGTCGAAATTTTAGGCTCGTTTGCTTCAAAATGGCCAATGCGCACCTTCGCCCCGCACTACTCTATAGATTATGTATTATTATTAAAGAAATTATTTATATGGGAACTTGAGTGTTCGAAATGATTTATATCAATATATCAATTGTGGGTGGGACGGAATTCACCGGGTCAGCTAGTTTGTGAATGAAAAAAATTCTGTTTCAAATGTTGGACATTTTCAGATATCTCATATTGTCAGTCCCCTCCCTCCCAAAAATTTCCACGTTGTATGTTCGACCATAACACCCACTCATCTCCACCTATAAAACATCATACAGCACCCCCTCCTCCCCACTGGTAATGATGCTTCTTCCGCTGGTAATGATAAAGTATTTATTTTTGTTATAAGTCACCTCAGAAGTACTATTTAATAAGTAATAAGTATTGGGCAAAAGTACGCTATTGCCATTTTGTATTAAAATAGGTTTTTTGTCTAACTACAAACAAAACTCGAAAATTTCTTGTACTACGTTTCGAAGGTAATATATATATAGTTACAATTTGGTAAGCAAAATACAGCTTTTGAAGCGCGTTCAAACGCCAAAGGTGTTCATAGAAATGCTTTTATTAGTAAGGCTCTGTCGGAACCACTGTTGATAAAATAAAATCATCAATAAAAATTTGTCAACTATGATGAATACCTGACAGATATTCTAGAGTACAAGTACAGTAGAACCCTCCTATTATCCGCGGAATTATATTAAAATGTGGTACAAACACGAAAAAATATATTTCAGCATCAAAATTATATTCTTAAATCGAATATATTGGTTGCTTGGATAAACAATTGTGGTATGAGGCTGAAAAGTTTGGAAACCATTGTATCTAACGTAGTCCGCGTAAAAAAAAACATAAAATTCAAACCACGTAAGTCGTGCGAATCCTGTATATTCGCTTCGATTAATACCTATACAGGTCGGACTCGATTATCCGGAGACTCGATTATCCGGAGTATTTTATTTTTGATTTTCGGAAATTTTGAATAATTTGTATAATAATTCTATAATGAATAGCTAATATGGGTATCAAAAGAAAGGGCTTGACTAGTAGAACACAGTTTATATTTTTTTTTATACCCTCCACTGACCCCCACACCAATGGGCTCAGCAGAGCCCATTGTTAGTGGACACTTACTATCATTAAAAAAAAAACGCGGAGAGTATAATTACAGACAAAGAAACATCCCAGTGGAACATAGTTCATTTGAAGGGATTCACTAAAAAATACAAAACAAAATTTAACAATGATAACGTTTGACAAAAACTAAAACATAGGAGAAAAAAATAGAACTTCATGGGTGGATGATTGGCACACTTAAAGGAAATATTCGCTTACGTTCCTGTTTATATATTGTTTAAGCTTACTTTTAAAAATATTGCTGTTAGTTATGGACTTCAAGTCGTTAGGAAGTGTATTAAACTTTGATGGACCGTAGTTTATAATACGCGTAAGACCCAAGTTCGTGCATGCTCTACTTCTCATTAGTTCATTGGCATTTCTAGTATGTATTGTGATGGTTAACTCGAGTCGAAAAATTTATGTTGTGGTGAAATTTGCTATTGTGTAAGGTATTAGGTACTAACATGATTGTTGGTGAATCACACAAGCCTAAAATTGGAATGATTCTGTGTTGTATACTAGTATAGAGCGCATCTGTCGGATGTAAGAAATGTAGATTAAAGATTATTTTTACACATCTATTCTGCAATGTTTGTATTTTTTTAAGTTTTGACTTAGCAGCATGATCCCAGACAGTTATTAGATATTGAAGAATGGAATGTATATATGCGTAATAAAATCGCAACAACGCATCTTTGGGAACGAAACATCGTACTCTTGTCATGAGACCACATAAAGTTGAACTTTACTCGATACGTGGTTTATGTGGGTGTCCCAAGAGAGACGTGAGTCTAGATGTAGCCCTAAGTATTTGAATGATGCGACTTTTTCAATTGTTAAGCTACAGACAGACGGATCAGGATGTTGGAAGATTTTTTTGCGTGGCGAATGAAAAACCATATACTTTGTTTTGGTAAGATTGATAGTAAGATAATTACCGTTGAAGTATTCAATTAGTAACGCTAAATCTGCTTCCATGTCTGCTACTATAGATTGAGTATTATGGCGAGGATAGAATAAAGCCGAATCATCCGCAAATAGTCTTGGTGTACCATGAAGCTTTAGGTTTCCTAGGTGATTGATATAGATTAAGAAAAGCAATGGACCTATGTTACTTCCCTGGGGAACTCCTATGTCAATTGGGCGCAAGCTACTGCGAACACCGTTGATTATAACGAATTGTTTTCGATCACATAGATAGCTTTTTATCAGATCATTGGCAACTCCTCTAATCCCGTATTGATGCAGTTTTTTCAGAAGAACTTCATGGTTCAGGGTGTCGAAAGCTTTTTTAAGATCGATGAATAAGCCCCCTACGATCTTCTTATGATCAATTTCCCTTATTAATTCATCAGCAAGCTCAGTGATAGCGGTCATTGTACCACAGCCTTCCCGGAAACCGTACTGATATTTGTACAAAGCATTGTTGGCAGACAAAAAAATCACAAGCCGACTTGTTAAAAGTTTTTCCAAAATTTTATTGAGGACCAATAATGTAGAAATAGGTCGGTAATTCGAAGGATCACAGGTGTCCCCGGATTTGAACACTGGCGAAACTTTGGCGACTTTTAAAGCATTTGGACAATTTCCAGTAATGATTATTTTATTGAAAATTTCAGAGATAATTTCAGAAAACCGACTTATGTTAGGTTTGATTAAATCTGCTGGGAAATTATCGTAACCTTTACTTTTCTTAGAGTCCAACTGACTTATCAAGATTTTTACTTCGTTAACGCTAGCGGGCCTCAGAAAGATGGAGCTACTCATACTTTTAACAGATTTTCAATAATCGTAAGTATTGATAGATAATTTACTTGCCAAATTACTACCAATGCTAGTAAAATGACAATTGAACTCTTCGGCAACATCAAAGTTTGAATCTAAAATTTTTCCATCAGTTCTCAATTTAATTTGCTCCCTAGGTTTAGAGCGACCAAAGATTTCATTCAACTTTTCCACACATTCAAATGACTAGAGCTATTGAGTATATTTTCATAATGTTCTTTTTTACATTTTGTCTTCAGAGTTTTGACTTTTTTTGATACATAAACTAACATTTCCCTTATAACTACATCGTTGGGTTTGAGTTTCGCTTTTTTGAGATAGTTGTTTTTAACCTGTATCAACTTCCAAAGATTGTAAGTCATCCATGGATAGTGCTCATTTTCCAGGTTAACAGTTTTAGTGAATGTTCTGGTACACTCAGTTAACATGTTATTATAATTGGAGATGAGAGTATCTAAAGTGACATCGACGTCATCAGTTACTTCAAAATCGTTCAAAAAAGTGGAAAACAGATTATCGAGTTTAGCGCGATCGACGATATTCGTCCTCAATTCTTGTTGACTCTTCACAATATCTAAGGAGAGAGACGAAATAACAGGAAGATGGTCACTGATATCACTATAAATAGTATGATTCTGTAGATTCATAGCAAGATTAATCGGACTGATAAAATGATCTAAAATATTGTTACTTGCTGGACGAGTTGGGAACGTATTTGTGCAAACATAGCCACAGGATTTCAGTAAATTTGAATATCTGATCACAACATTATTATTTTGCAGATTTATTGGAACATTAAAGTCACCAGCAATGAGTAGTGGCTTCGATTCAGTAGCAATTGATAACCAACCTTCTAAAATGTTGTGAAGTTCAATGTAATCAAAAAAACAACTTCAAAAAAAACAATGTAATCAAAAGATGGCGGCCACTATAAAATGGCGGATTGCATATTTTCTCAGAACTCCATCAATATGGGTATCAAATGAAAGGGCTTGACTAGTAGAATACAGTTATTTATGAAAAATTCAAATCCAAAATGGCCACCACCACAAAATGGCGCCATATATATTTTTTTTACAAACCATCAATATGGGTATCAAATAAAAAGGCTTGACTAGTAGACACTAGTACAGTTATTTATGAAAAATGCAAATCTAAGATAGCGGCTACTACAAAATGGCGGATTGCATATTTTCTCAGAATCCCATCAATATGGGTATCAAATGAAAAGGCTTGACTCGTAGAACACAGTTATTTATGAAAAATGCCCAAAAATGTATCAAAAGAAAGTTCTCGACTAGTAGAACATAGCAGATAATGAAAAATCAAATTTCAAGATGGCCGCAGTCCCCAAACAACTAATTACTTTTTGAATGGTTTCATTCAGCTTGACCTGTTTCTATGTAATTGAAAATATTTTTTTTTATATTTCAAATATGACTTTTTTCAAGATGGAATGTAACCTTTCAACGTTGAGTTGAAGTTTAAGTGGCTATTACATTTACAGTGAGGTAAAAGTCGTGAGTTTTGAAGATTTTGCTTGAATTTTCACCAGGAATTGTTTATATCGATATTGCAGCCAAATTAAGAAAAATAGAAGTTGTGCGTCAAAGAACAAATTTTGGAGCGGTTGAAGAACTTCATTTTAATTGATAAAAACAATCAAGTTTAATATAAATTTTTAGGATAAAATTAATAATAACACATTGAAAATTATTAACTTTTAAGTGTTTCACTTCCAAAATGATATTAAAATTCACTAATTTAGTTGTTCCACTACTATATCCTGTACTAAATTTTCTAATCTTTCAAATGAAAGCATCAGAATCGTCTTCCGTAGTGTACTTTTTAAGGTAGATACAGTATGAAGCAACAGAGTTCGAAACAAAAAAAAAGTTCTATAACTCTGTCATTGTTGAAATTCGAACATATGCTTAGGAGGATTTTGACGTAGGATTACGTTTTTCGGGAACATATTGGGGTACAAATTGAAAATCGAAAATCAAGCACATCGTGAAAATTGTCCAATTTCAAACGCTTATTGCTCAGTCATTTTATGATGAATTGATGAAATTTTTGCGTCAATAGATTTCGGTACTCCATAATTTTTTATATTGAACAAAATAATATATGTCATTAAACTAACTATCGAACAATGAAAAATCTCAACACCTATCCTTACGGAAATATCCACTTCTGATTGGTCGAAATTGACGAAACATACAGCGGGTGCCTAACAGAGACATCAAAACCAAGCTGCCTGGGGGAAATCGGCATTGCAAATACATGAAAGTAGGGGGAATTTTTGTTCCTACCGAAATGTGTTCCCTAACAGAGACATAAAAATCAAGCTGCCTGGGGGTAATCGGGATTACAAATATATGCAAATGAAATTTGAATTTGGAGCTTTAGTGTTGGTTGCTTCGTGAAATTTCATGTCAATGACTGATCGTGTATTGTGAAAAATTTAGCATAGGTGTAAGTGTAAAATTGTATATGATAGCAGCTTTGTTAAAAATGACTTGATATATTAAACGATTTATTTCAATATCCATAAATAAAAACCAAGGTGTGTTCCCGCTCGAGAACAGGTTGTTTGGTTCAAGCTGTCTGTTTTGTTGTGTTCATTTTCACCCAAGGAAAATATTCAAAACCATGGAGTCTGTGGAAATCGACATTGCAAAATTGATGCAAGCTGCGGTCACTTTTGTACTCGCTTGCGTAATTAGAATGTTTCCCTAACACAGATTTCAAAACCATGGAGCCTGAGGAAATCGACATTGCAAAATTGATACAAGCTGTGGATACTTTTGTACTCGCTTGCGTTTCTGAAAATCGGAATGTTTCTCTAAAACAGACTTCAAAACCGTGGAGCCTGTGGAATTCGGCATAGAAATTTAGATGCAAGCAGTGGGAACTTTCGTACTTGTTTGCGTTTTTGCAAATTGGAATGTTTCCCTAACACAGACTTCAAAACCATGAAGCCTGGGGAAAGATGCAAACTGCGAGTACTTTTGTACTCGCTCGTATTTTTGCAAACCGGAATGTGTTTTTCCCAATACAGATTCCGAAACCAAGAAGTTGGGAGAATCGGCATTGCAGATACATTCAAGCCGGCAATACTTTTATACCCCCAAACATTTTTACACTCCAGAATTCGTTTTGCTATCACGGTCTACAAAAGTGGGTACAAATGCAACGCTTCGGCTCGATTATTCAAGATTGCATTGGTAGATATCCCTTCATGTCGTCAGCTCAGCTCACATTATATGACATACCGTTTGATGATTAGGCAACATGTTGATAACTATTTGCTGCGATAACTACTACTATAAAGTATGAATTGACTTAAATTGAGATTTGTTTGCAATTGAATTCGTAAATAGTTTCATTCATTCACTATTTTAATCAATACACAAAGCACTGCGCAGCGGCGATATCGTACCCAATGAGGATCATCCGAGGTGGGATTATTGATAATTGAAGAAATAAAATTGATTACTAAGCCACCGGCAGTCCTACGTCAACCTTGCGGTTAGATCATAGGTATAACTCATCCATAGTTTTTCCATTTCAAATATGTTTTCTCTATATTAAACGAACATGTTTTTACTGATGATAAAAATTGATAATTGTGTTCGGTATTGGTAATTATCTTATATTACATTGGTGAGTTTTTTTTCTTTATTTCATCCATACATGACAGAGGGCGGTTTTCATCATATCTCGTTCCACTTCGGTATCTTTTATCTGATACGCACCATCCAACGACTGTTTACCATCTTTCTGTCATCATCACTCGGTAAACACTGTTGCAGTGAACAAACAATACCCAACAACCAAACAAAACGGACCTTTTCAGAGCTACCAAATCATTATCAAAGAGTTTAACGATGCAATTCTTCAAACATATCCAAAAACAACAGATAGCCTAACGGAATCCTACGTCAACTATGCGGTCGTATCTCGGACACAACCCTCCTGTGATTTTTTTTCATCAAATATGATCGGCTATCACCCTCTGAGAGAATATGGATAAATTATTTTTTTCATGTGAGAAAGGTGTAACAGTTGTCAGTATAAATAAGCTTAGCGACAGGGATTTTTACAGTCAGATCTACTACTGCCACACTGAAATAATACAACTGAACAGGTTCGTGTAGTGGTAGAATACTGTCAGTTTGAATAGGCAGCTAAATAATAGCTTGAATAACATATTCAATTTGATTTGAATTCGACTTAGCAAATAATAAGTCAGGTCCAATAAAGCAAATCAATCCCAATTGTACCGCCAAAGTGAACAGAAGTGTTAAATAAAATTTATTACAAGCCATTAGTTGATCCAAAGTACTTATTGAATTTTTCTAAGTTCCGATTAGAAATCAACGATCCTGCCCTAACAAGGTGTTTTCTGACTTTAAGGGGATGAAACAGAAATCAAATTCCTCTTTTATTTTCAAAAAACGAAAAATACATGCAAAAAAAAACAAATAAAAAAAATTGTTTTGACTCGATTATCCGGAGTGAAAAAAAAATCAATACTCCGGATAATCAAGTCCGACCTGTATAGGTATTTAATGGAAGCAGCCGAGAAAGCTTCGATTTCTTTGGATGAGCTTCCGAAGCTTTACCGTAGACCACAACCATGAAGACAGACAGACATAGCTTTTGGCAGCACGTTTTCCCACGTTGCTTCTACTCTCTCCGTTTCGTTTATCTGCCATTCCACATTTGACACTTGCGCCGTAAAATGTTTCTAGTGTGAGTGACGCGTCCGGTAAACACAGTGAACAATTAAGAGTTTTCCGTCGTGTCTCGTATGTCCTTTTACTAGCGCCGCTCTACAAGTCGAAAACGGTCCGAAGGTGGGTGGTGACTATGACAAAAAGGTCTCACTTGCCTTCGCTGATGTTTATCCTCTCTCAACGCGTTCGTGCTCATTTTTGTTGTTAGTTGCGTTCTCTCTCGGGGTGAAAACAACAGCAGGAGAGCTCGACTTTTCCTTTATCGTTCATCATAATACATTTTCCTTCGCAACCGCAAGCAGGCCGGACTTTTCCTGACGGATTAAGATACAGAAAGGCAAAGCGAAACGAGAGTGTTCCCTGTCCCACATCACCTACTTGTGAATCCCCCCGAACCTCCCTGGTTTTTGTTTCAGCCCCGGTTTTGAGTCGAGTGAAGGATGTTGGATCCGCAGTGATGAGAAAATATTATTCGAGAAAAAAATGAAATACGGATGGTCGTAAAAATCATTAGTGAAGTGCGTAGAGATTTAGAAATTTTAGATGTGATTCGACCTTTGGCGTGATACATTAGTGCAGGGCGGATTATTTATTATGAGCTTGTGGATTTCCTGTGTATAAAGCTGTCCCTCATGTGTGCTTAAATTTTCAGCGCTAGTGTATTTTGGAAAAAAAAACTATTTATGATATGATAGACGGTGCGTCGGTGTAATTTAGTTAGGATATTCAAATTCTTCCCCTGGAATGGAAAGTCTCGTGCTGTTGATTTAATCTGAAATCAGGGAATGTAGCGAAAGTAACTGAAGTGAAAATTTAGATAGTAAACCCATAACAGAATAATCCCCTTATTTTGGAGTGTTTTCATTGTGATTTTTATCATCTCGAAATTGTGGAAAACGTAATTGAATCTCATTATTATTTTTCATTTTATAAGAGAATATCGAATAAATCAAGGCTGTGGTTGTCCGGAAAAAAACCTAGCAAATTCAATCAAATTCAGCAATCTTGATTACGCGTTAGTTCTCAGAAGAATTCACACGGGCAAGAAGTGAAGAATTAAATTCATTGGTGGCCTCGGCAGCTAACCTGTGCAATATACATGATTTCTTGATTGTGTTTTGTTCGGTATATGTAGCTAGAATTGCTTCCACCAGATAGGACACGTCTAGGATCAGAAAAGCGCGAGAGAGAGTGGTGTCGAACGGAAGGAAAAAGTGAGAGAAGGAGATCGTGAGCGTACAATTTTCTTTCGTGAACTGTACGCTACCTCTTCTAGTGCTGCTCTGAAAAACCAACGTGAAACTTCTGTTTCCAGTAATCGCAACAAAGGATCCGAGTGTCAACATAACATAACAGAACGCGAAAATGTCAGCAAAAGATGCAAACTTTATGTTGTTTACCAACATAAATGACTGCTCCTACGTTTCGTGCTATTGGTAAGTCATAGATTCGATTCCATTCGCTTTGTTTATGATTTCAACAGCGAACAACAGACTTCGAGAACAATTATTCCATTTAACTCGAATCAAAATAAATATTTTTGAATTCGTAATTTCTAGTCATATATTTTTATTTTGTGCACTCTTGCTGATTTATCTGAACGATTTGTTCGCCAGTCGCTGCTTATTTCAGAATTGTGGGAGGTCTTTTGTTCGTCTGGGACATACAAATATTTGTCTTCTCCCAAATTAACCATTAAATCTAATTGAGCAGGTTTTAAAACCTTGAAATATAACGATAAATATAATAAATGGTATTGATTGTCATGATTTTGACTTTTTATTCGAAAGATAATACTTTACCATTTCTATTCCAATATGTTTGTCAGTTTTTGGTATTTATGACCAAACAAATTAATTTCAACATAAATTTGACACCTGTTACAAACATAGAAAAAAATTACCAGCCTCAAGTACTAAACTTATATGAAATAATGGAGATTAAATTTTTGAAAGGCAAAACAAATTGGGATAAAAAATAATTAAAAACTAAGAAGCGTTCGTCTAGTTTTAATACCCTGTAATTATGTGAAGCACCTTGAGTACTATGAATTTCAATCCACTGTGTCCGAGATAACAGTGTGGTGTCAAATAACGAATTGTATAGAGGTTGAGGAGCTTCAATTTGGTTGATAGAAAAAATCAGGTTAAAATGATTATCAGACATAATTTTTGTTTATTATTATTTAAAAATTTGCAAAAAAGGTTGTTATTCTATCATACAGAACATATATTTAAAACTAGCTGACCCGACGAGCTTCGTCCCGCCCAAAATAAATTTTTTTATTTGAATACTTTCAAACATCCACGTTTTCTTACTAACTGAACGTTAGTGAGTCCAATCCCTGAACTCTTCATTGATTGATTACCCTTTGACTCTTTACAATTTTCCTTTAATATAAATTGTCTAGTACTTCTACAAAAATTCGTCCTTACAATATAAAATTATTTTCAGACACAACTCTCGTTCAAGATTCTTCAAGCATTTGGAAATAACACGTTTCTCCGTTGCATGGGACACTTGTTTGATAAAAAGAATATTCCAAAATAAAGACAGCTCAAATCGGACCATTCCAACCAACACATTTGACCTTCCATTTTTGTTTATATAGATAGAATTTAGGAATGCGTTATTCCGTCTGAAAAATCCTTTTCCACTTTCGAACAAAAATCAATTTCGTTAGCGCCAACATCGAATGGACTAACAACGCTTAGCTAATTGTAAAACATTAAGAATTCAATTTTCCGAATTTTCCGATTTTTCTCTCCGCTATATTGATCTACAGGAAGAGACGAATACAACGAAATATAGATGACCCAAATTGTGTTTCCACATGTCAAATTTGGTTTCGTTTGCTTGATTAGTTCTCTAGTAATGCAGAAATTTGTGTTTCATTTGTATCGCAGCCCCCCCTTAGATATGAGAGGTGAAGTGTCTAACCACCGTGAAAACATTTATTGCAGCCTAAAACCACCATATACCTAATTTGGTTTCGTTGGCTTGATTAGTTCTCGAGTAATGCAGAAATTTGTGTTTTATTTGTATGGCAGCGCCCGTAAGAGAGGGGAGAGGAGTATATAACCACCATAGAATCATTTATGGCAGCCCCCTCTTAGAGAGGAGGAGGGGTCTCAAACTGTCATAAGAACCTTCCCCGGCCCCAAAAACCCCTACATATTAATTTTCAAGTCGATCGGTTCAGTAGTTTCCGAGTCCATGAGAATCAGACAGACAGACAGAAATCCATTTTTATGTGTATAGATCTATGTCATGGGTGGCCAAAGGGTAGTCCGCGGTCTACCGGTCGCCCGCGTAGGCGCCCGCGTAGGCGCCCGCCACTTGATCTAGGATATTGTCTCTTTCAAATGCAACGAGTTTTTAATATCCTTTTACTTTTTGCCGTGATTGTTTTATAATGTGTTTCTATTGATCGTAATGAGAGGAGATATTTCTCCATGGAAGTTTTTTTTTATTTTTTTATTCAGATTGTTAGTTATTTGATTTTCACAAATCCAGTTGTTCGACCATAACTTGTACTAAACCAAAAAAATATCCTAGAACTGTTCAAAACTGTTTCTTTCGTAATATGCCAACATATCTAAAATAACAAATTGGAAAAACTGAAAAAAGTTATACATCTGGCGTAAGAAAAACATTAAAAAATAAATATTTGTGAGACTTCGCCTTAGAAACTTTGAATTACGGAAGACTTGAAGCTCTGTTATTTTTAATAAGAAAATTTGATTTTATTTTCCTTTTTAAATAAGTTTCCCTTTAGTCTCAACTTTGTTTCGTATTGAATTTAGTTTCGCATTGAATTCATTTTCTAATGATTCGTTATCATAGTCAACGTTGGTAGACCGCAACATGACATTTGAACAATTAGTCGCTCGCAAGGAACAAAAGGCCACCCCTGATGTATATATATAAAAAATAAGTAAAAAAACTTTTTAAGTTAAACGGTTTAATTGTGATTAAACATAATAATGTACTAAAAGCTAGAAAATAATTAAGCAAGTAGCAGTTAGCAGTTATCACACCGCTCCTTCATTAGTCTAGGGCATTGATAAGACTAAAATAGAATCGTGGGACATATGATGAAGTCGCTAATTGTGGATAATGAAAATCCAACGTGCCCCACGATTTTAACTTAGTCTTATAAATGCCCTAGACTAATGAAGGAGCGGTGTGATAACTGCTAACTGCTACTTGCTTAATTATTTTCTAGCTTTTAGTACATTATTATGTTAAATCACAATTAAACCGTTTAACTAAAAAAGTTTTTTTTTACTTATTTTATTCATAAATAACTGTGTTCTACTAGTCAAGCCCTGTCATTTGATACCCATATTGATGGGGTTTTGGAAAACCCACATTGATAAGGTTTTGAGAAAATATATCCGCCATTTTGTAGCGGCCGCCATCTTGGATTTTCAAGATCATGAAATACGTAATTTTATAATGACTACAGAGATAAAGGTGTGTTCCAAATTTCAGATCAATCGGTCAACAGGAAGAGGGTCAAATTTCTATTAATGTGGGTAAGCGCTACAGACAAACATGTTACAAACATACAAACAGATTACAGGGCAAGCTAAATAAAACCGTTTAACACTTTCGACGCCCCGTCACCCAGATATGGGTGACACTTTCCTCGCTCGAATTGAGTAGGATTTTTAGATGGTATTTGATAAAATAGGCACCTAAATGTAACTATAGGATATGAAGAAAAATAATAAAATCATAACCGTAATATTATACTGTTTATACTATACATTTTATTAATTTATAGTACGGATGGTTTATACTGCAGTTTTTCCAAAACCCCTATACTATGACTTTGGCATGTGTTATTGTCATCAATTCGTCTTCAATTGAAAACAAACATTGCTAGGTCATGTAAAAGTTATCTATAAACTAAGTTTGATCTTCATTTATTAATTTAATCGCAAGTTGGGCTCTGCAAGAAACTCAAAAACGTCGCGTTGGGCGTCGAACGTGTTAATAAAAATGGATTTCTGTCTGTCTGTCTGATTCTTATGGACTCGGAAACTACTGAACCGATCGACGTAAAAATTTGTTTGTAGGGGTTTTTGGGGCCGGTGAAGGTTATTACGAAAGGAGGGGGGGTTTGGTTGCCATACAAATGAAATACAAATTTCAGTATAATTCGAGAATTAATCAAACAAACAAACCCAAATTCGGCGTGTGGACGTTTTAGGGTGCAATAAATGTTTTTTTTATGTTTGATAGACACTCCTCGCCTTCTCTAAGAGGCGGCTGCCATGCAAATGTAACACAACTCGAGAATTAATCAAGCAAACGAACCCAAATTTGGCATGGTGAGGTTTTAGGGTGCAATAAATGTTTCTATGTGCACTCCTCCCCTCTCTCTAAGGGGGATGAAATACAAATTTCAGCATAACTCGAGAATTAATCAAGCAAACGAACCCAAATTTGGCATGTGGAGGTTTTAGAGGGCTTGAAATGTTTCTATGGTGGATCGACATTCCTCTCCCCTCTCTAAGGGGAAGGGGGCTGCCATTCAAATAAAACAACACTTCTACATAACTCGAGAACTAATCAAACAAATGGAGCCAAATTTGGTATGTGAGGGTTTTTAGGTACAAGAAATGTTTCTATGGTGGTATGACACCCCTCGCTCCTCTTTTATTCATAACATATCCAAAAATCCGAGATGTGTTATTTTTCGTTTCTTAGTTATGATTTTTCAAAGCTAACGTGTTTTCAGTCTTCGTTCAATATTTCTATGCGACTAGACTGGATGTATGCGACAGGAATTCAATTAATTGGCAATTGTGTCATTTTTTCAAAAAAGGCTAGCTAGTTGGCTTTAATTTGATATATCGATCATCTGAATCGCTACAGTATATCAAAAGTAATATTTAAAAAAAAAGTCATTTTTGGAAAGAAAGTGAAAAATTTAGAATAATCATAACTCAAAAACGAAAAAAATGCCTCTCTTGTTTCGACATACCGTTCTGAATCATATTTCGGACAGTTTGTTTTAATATCTTGAAATGCTTAATGCACTGATGACTAACATCATATAAAACTAATATTAAAATTGCTTCTTTAGAGTATTCCCTTGGTTTCACTATCATTTCATATTAGAAGTACATTTGAGGGGCTTAGAATGAAAGGGGTGTAAGTGATTTGATCGATTTCTTTACATCGACTCTCGCTTTTGGTCATAACTTAGCTGCAAATACATTCCCAGCTGTATTCGAAAATGTGGAAGATAGATCAGAACCTCATCTATCGGATTGTATAGCAAACTTAAATTGGAACGTTTTTGCAGTTGAGTTATTAACTAAATAAAAAGTTGATGAAGAGAAATCGATCAAGTCACTTACACCCCTTGCATTCTGAGCCCCTCATTTGAATTATAACATAATCGGCAAAAATCTGAAAACACTTCTCATTATCGTTTGTGTTTGACGTTTGCTTAGCGTGAGCACGTAGAATTTACCCGTTCATAAATATTTAAATTTCTCCCGTGTTTCATCAGTTCTCATCATCGTTAACAGTTTACTGTGATTGCTTGGTAAGTGTTTCGCAGTTGACTATAAAATATAATCAAGTGTAATGTAATTTTCGTCCAAAAAATTACAAAATAAAGTGTCCGAAATTTGAATTCAATCTGTCCGAAATTTGATTTAGTGTCCGAAGTTTGAATTTTATTCGCTTCATCTGAAAAGCCTTTTATTCGATAATTTTTTTATGTTTTCAATCAAATAGGTACCAAAGTAGAAAGCTTAAAAGCATATTGAACTAATTTATTAAAAATATCAACCAAATAATACCTGTGCATGAAGTTTAGATCTGTTTTCTGCATCATATTCCTTAAGCGTCCGAAATATGATTCAGAACGGTATGTTATGTGAAAAATCCTCAGCTTTTCAGAAAAAATATAAAAAAATATAGCGCCCTTGGTCCCGATATTATGAAAACAATAAAAAAAACGAATACAATCAATAATAACGAGAACAGAATCCGAATTTTCTGCAGGTGTAGTGTTTTTTTCCTAAATCAGGCTTTAATTTGATATATTGATCATCTGAATCGGTGTAGTAGTTCAAAAGTTATGAGTTTTCGAAAAAAAGTCATTTTTGGTAAAAAAAAAAGAGGAAAATGTTGATTTTCCGAACAACCCTCAAATGGAAATGGTCACCCTACTGAAAAAAAATAAAAAATACGAGTCTAATGTTTTGCGATAAAGAACAAAACTACCACTTTTCACGAAAATCTGAGAACCACTATATCGGTTTGGCATGGAATGGCTGGATAGATACCTAAAACTACAACAATTATTCGATACCGATCGAATCAAGAGATTTTTGGTAGATGGCTATTGTTTGAGAGCTGTTGTTGCTCTCTGAATTGAAACACATTGTATTTGACTATAAAAAAATTAGCTGAAAACTGTACCTTAGCATCCAAGGGCCACAATAAATCCATTTCTACCTGTTATTGTTTTTTCTTTAACTGTACACAAAAAAAATAAAATTTTCGAGAAAAAATCTTGAAACAGTTTTTGTTAAAAAACTTTTTGGCCTTATATATGCACAAGTTGCGATTTATGGGAGAGTTGTAGGGCACATATTTATCTACCATTTATTTACCATTTCATCAAAATCTGAGATGACCATTTTGAGAAAATCGATTTTTTTTCAGAGTAGGATTCAAACATTTTTTTCTGAAAATTCAATGAAATTTAAATTTCTGCATTACTCGAGAATTAACAGCTATCCATTAATCAAACCAAATTTGGCATGTGGAGGTTTAAGGGTGCAATAAATGTTTTTACGGTGGTGAGGCACTCCACCCGCTCTCTAAGGGTGGGCTGTCATACAAATGAAATACAAATTTCTTCATAACTCCAAAACTAATCAAGCGAATGGAGCCAAATTTGGCATGTGAAGGTTTCACGGGGCACGAAACGTTTCTATGGTGAATACACTCATCCCCCCTCTCTAAGGGGGGCTGCCATACAAACGAAACACAAACTTCTGCATAACTCGAGAACTAACCAAGCACAATTTGGTGTGGAGGCGATCTGGCGTAGTGGTAACATCCATACCTCTCACGCTAAAGGTCACGAGTTCAATTCTCACTCCCGACATTCTTCCAAAAATGGAAGCAAAGTGACGAACCAGCCAAATGAGTTGAAAGTCACTAAAATACAGATAAAAAAAAAGCACAATTTGGGATGTGAGGGTTTTTTGGTATGAGAAATGTTTCTATGATGGTATGACACCCCTCCAAACATGACAATTGAAAATTTCCGGAAAACTCTGAAGGAAAAAGGGAAAATTCGGAAAATTAAATTCCCATATGTTCTACAATTACATAGTGACAAGTGCTGTTAGTCCATTTGATGTTTGCGCTAACGAAATTGATCTCTGTTCGAAACTGGAAATGGATTTTAATGTGATGAAACGCACTCCTATATCTTCTTCTATCTATACCAAAAAAAGTATCGCCGTATGTCAAAATACAAATTTTGGGCGGGACGAAGTTTGCCGGGTCAGCTAGTTACTGAATACAAACATGAATTTTCAGAGGTATTATGCATTTTAACTTTAAACTTTTTTAATTTGACATGTTCAATAATTATCTGAAGGTCATTTTTGTAAATGTCTCTCAACGAATCACTTATTAAATTGCATAAAAAAAATTTCTTTCCATTTCCATTTTTAACTATTGTAAAGAAACATATTTTCAACACATCGAAACAATATTAATAGATGCTAAATAAATTAATTCACTTTTAGCCGATACTTGATGAGTTCAATAAGCAATCAAATACTTGTAACAAGTGAGAAAAAACTATTTTACAAACAAGCACCATGAATGACCAGAACCGAATCCCATCATGCGACATATCGAACGTCTTGGTTTGTCATGAATAGCTCATTGGTGAGCATTTCAAGGGTTTTTGGCCACATTAGGATAACCCGAATGGTCTCCGGATGACCTGCAGATCCGTGTTTTAATCGAGTTACGGAAAGGCATGACCACACCTTTAGGTGGATTTAATCAGGTTTTCGTATCCTCAAACAGTTGAATCATCATTTAAATGACCGCAGGTGAAGAAATGATTTCCTATACACCCAGGTTTTTTTTTACGCGAGGGATACGTACCTCGTAAAAAAAACCGCGTTAATTGAAAAATCCGCGTAAAAAAAACCGCGTTAATTGGAAAATCCGCGTAAAAAAAACCGCGTTAATTTGAAAATCCGCGTAAAAAAAACCGTGTTAATTGGAAAATCCGCGTTAATTGGAAACTCCCCGTAAAGAAAAAAAGGTCACATAAAAATCCTCTTGAGAATCGTGATGGGGTGCGGCATACGCTCTGAGGGAGCTTGAAAGGGAGAGATATAACTCTAACTGCTTCTGGTCTAATTCTTTCTGTTCTGTCAGGCATTTGCGTTGCAAAATCTGTCCTCCGACTTGCCGTGGTCGTTCCCATCGAAACTGGCATAGGCGGTGGTGAACAACGCGGGCAAATTGGATCTGTGTTCGCTACAGATGCATCGAACCTGGCACATAGGTGCGGCACTAATATCCGTCAATAGCACTAAGTTCCGTCATATGGTCTCAGGAAGCATGAGGGACAGATTTGATATTGCTCAGTTTTTTTTACGCGGTGACCGCGTTAAAAAAACCGCGTTAATTGTAAAATCCGCGTAAAAAAAAACCGCGTTAATTGGAAAATCCGCGTAAAAAAAACCGCGTTAATTCGAAAATCCGCGTAAAAAAACCTCGTAAAAAAAACCTGGGTGTACTTTTTTGTGCACATGACACTACAAAATCCTGAGAAACATAGATTGATCAATTTCACCCCGAAACTACATTTTGAAATTTCACGCTAAAAAATTTCCAAATCAACGTCTGAGAATTTTTTTTGAACAAAACTTTCCACAACGTTTTGTGGCCTTAACACCAGTACTGATTTTAAAAATAATTGGGTATACATCTAACAACAACTTTCGGAAATATTCACATTTTTCTGAAAATTGTGATCAATTTGCTCCAGGTTTACGGTATGTCAAGTTCCCAATTAAGCAACTTGGCATCTGTACACTAGGGTGGAGGCGAAAATGGTCATGTCAAATTTCAAAAACCGACCATGCACGTTTTGTTTATTGGCCCAAAAAAATGATCTGTGCAAAGTTTCAGCTCGATCGGATATGTTTTAGGGCTCCTCGAAAATCTTCCAAGGGGGGAGTAAGGGAAATTTGGTAAATCAAATCTTTTTTTCGATGCCAAATGACTTAAAAATGCATGAAACGTCAAGATCTGGTGTCATCTCGAGAAAAAATTTTTGGCCGAAAAAAAATTTCGGTTTTCCAAATTTCCTTTACTCCCCCCTTGAAAGATTTTCGAGGATCAAAAAATCAAAACTTTGAGCGCTTTAGGCACCCCTAAATCATGTCCAATCGAGCTGAAACTTTGCACAGATCATTTTTTGGACAAACAAACAAAATGTACATGGTCGGTTTTTGAAATTCGATGAAGAAATTTTTCCCATACATTCATTGCCACCCTACTGTACACCCACAAAGTATTTTTTTGAGTTCCGAGAGGATCATGCCAATCCCATAGACGAGTTGGCGCGAAATCCGTCCGTTGTAGAACATATGGGATTTTTTATAATTTTTTTTCGCAGTTTTTCAAGAAGTTCAACCTATTTTTCTCACCATAACATTTATTTACGGGCAGAGGCAAACACAATAAAATAAAGACGGCATAAATCGGACGATTCCTTTATGATTCCATTTTTATTTAATGGATTATTAAATGGACCAGCAATGCTTATCACGATGTAATTGTAGAACATGCGGGAATTACATTTTCCGAATTTCCCCATTTTCCTTCAGGTTTTTCCGAAAATTTTCTTATTTTTCTCTCGTAATATTGGTTTACGAACAGAGGCGAATATAACAAAATAAAGACGGATCAAATCGGATGATTCTTTCATCGAATTTCGCGCTTATCAACACGTTTGGCGATCCATTTTTATTTATATAGATTCTTGTAGATCACTTGTACAATCCACCATAATCAACAGAGGAATGATTTGTTTACAAAGAATAATTTCCGCAATGGCACCTCAGAATCATCACGAATTACAATAATGATGTTTATCTTGCGAGCAAGCCGAGAACCACTGACTATTTGACACTCTACCATTCAAAATTCGAGATCCGTTGTTTTAATTTCCTCCCACAACATTAGAAGCTTTGTCCTCATCCAATCGCAATTATTTGTCTTTCCCATCTATGGCGATTTATCTTTCTTTGCCATCTAATATCCCAAGAAGGGATGATGAATTTTGGAATATTGACAATGGGGTGCGCCGAGGATTCATAACTAACTGAGGAGAAATGAAAGACATCCGAAATTCATATTTTATGTAAATGGGCGACGGACATTCTTTTTTTTTTCTTTTGGCTTGTCATTTATGCTGTGCATAAATTGTGTGCATAGGGCTCACAAACAGAGAGACTGGAAGTTTTTCCTCGTTCTGCTCTCTGCCTCTGATGTTGGGACAATTTTCCACTAGATCTGAATCATTTTCCACTGCTACAATCACAATATGCAAACGGTCGGCGAAACTCATCGGGGTATGTATGCTAATAGGGCTGCATAAAATGTACATTGATATAGCGTTGCGAAGATTGTTGGCTGATCAGAACGGAAATAATTTGATTGCGGCGATACACATGCTCATCTGAATGAATTTATTTCGCTGTGGTTCCACTGTGTGAAATCAAAGTTGGGGATGATGTCATGATGCGACAAATTGCGACAGACATCTTGGCGCTAATGTGCACAAGGCGAAATGTGTTTCTTTCGCCGATAGAATTGCTTCATGTGCAAGTTATGATTGTGGCCCTACTATGTATGGTTTTTTGTATGGTTCGCGTTTTCTTTTGTAACACAAAGATGTCATACGAAGACGTCGTGTGTCTTTGATTGATGAGTCTGGTTCTTCTCTCAATTTATCTTCCATAATTGCTCTGATATATTTATGACACTGGAAGACTTAAAATTATTCAATGAATTCCAATGCGGGTCTCAGCGCTCTAAAATCCCTAGGAAACCAAGGAAAGAACGATGTTACATATATTCGTATTTGAGAGTTTAATATATGGAATCAATAAAACTTAAAAGCAGATGATCTCATAACTAGCGCATTTTTCTTCACCACAGTTCACATAAAATACCCCATGAAGGCATAATTTATTTTTCATCGTCGAAAACTTTTCGTTTGAAAGCCCCATGTACGAATGGTTTGTAAATGGGGCGAACGGTTGGCTGCCAAAAACTTCTGATACAACTAATAGAACCAGCGGGAGTCTACATCTACGATTGGGGGGCGTAATATGGCACTCAGTCAGTATGTAAGAAAAGCGAAGTGTTTTCGCTTCCACTTTCGGACGGACCATTTCCATTAGCTAAGCGAACACGGGAGATTTTCGTGGTATTTCATTCTGCTCTCCTGGCGTTCTGCAAAGGATAAGCCTTTGATCCTTTCAGCATAGAAACTGGGAATCGGCAACGTAATGGCCAAGGATGGGGTTCCTGAAAGGTGGGTAAAGAAAACGCGCTAATGAGACGAACGGTTTTTTAGGTTGATTTCACCTTTGACTTTCGCACCGCATCGACGAGAGGGTTTCCCAGCTTTATGAATCTGATTTGGGAAATGCTGTTTGCTAAGCTGGCGTATAATTTGTTATTGAGAAAACGGAAACGTTTTCCTTCATCCACAGCTGTGTCGATAAAACACTGATCGGACGGACGGTAAACATTTCCATTTATCGCTTGCATTTTTGCCAAAGTCTTTGGGTGAAGGCAAGCGTTAGAAAACATCAGGATTAAGGATGAAAGTTCGGATATTCATTCAAAGAATTACAGATTACAGCAGTACAGATTGGGTTGGTGTTCTGAAATTTCAAATAAATGATTATCCTGCGCATTCATCATTATCTCAAGCCCAACTTACATTGGTGTTGTTCAATCACTTTCGTTTTTTTCCATTTTAACACCATTGCATTCTCATTTCATGTCTCGTCTATCTATTTTCACAGAAGAAATACAAATATTTATTGCATTTATGACGGAACTAGTGCCAACTCGACTTAGGAGTTGGCAGAAACATCTCAGATAGCAGTGAAACGTTGAAATATTTAATTAAAATATATATATATATTTTCAGAATGAAATAAGAGCAATTCAACATGATCCTAAAAGGATGTGGAAAAAAATTAAACTGTTGTGTAATCCGGGTGGTAGCAACGACATTGGCATTGTATATGACGGTGATACGGATAGTGACAACGAAACAGCAGATAGACTCAATAAATATTTCACGTCTAGTGTAGAAGAAATTCATCAAAGTATTGTTTCTCCATTGAAACAGCTAAATTTTAGATTCCCAAGCCTGTCAGCACAAATGAGATACTTCAAAACACTGCAGAGGTTGGTGATGGATTTAAAAAATTGTGCAGGAGTTGAAGAAATTAGCAAAAGAGTACTAGTAGATGCTTTTGATGTTACCAAGCAGTACCTATTATACATAGTAAATGAGTCGATGCTCCGAGGCGAATGCCCGCACAGTTGGATGAAAACTGTTGTCGTGCCTATTCCCAACATCCGAAAACGTCGAAACCAGAAGACCGTAGACCTGTAAACATGTTACCAATGTACGAGAAAATTATAGAAATAGTGAACTTTTGGAACATGTAACGAAAAATGGAGTTCTGGTTGAAGAACAATCTGGGTTCAGAAAACATCATTCATGTGAAACGGCACTCAATTTGTTGCTACTGAAATGGAAACAGGCAATAGAGAGAAAGAAAGTAGTTCTGGCTGTATTTATTGATTTGAAAAGGGCCTTCGAAACAATTGATCGGAGAAAACTAGTCGAATTACTTTCCAATTTTGGTGTGTCAGGATCTGTAATAGAATGGTTTGAAAGTTACTTCTACACAGATAATTCTTTACAGAGACTGTAAATCTACAGCGGAACCAGTGAATCTGGGTGTACCTAAAGGAAGTGTTCTAGGGCTATTGTTGTTCTTGCTGTATATCAATGATATCAAACAGGTGTTAAATTATAGTGTCGTGAACTTGTTCGCTGACGACACGGTGATATTCGTTGTAGCAGATACCTTGCAAGACTGTTACAGAAATATGAACCATGAACTACAGCATCTAGATGACTGGCCGAAATGGAAAAGGCTGAAGCTGAACATAAACAGAACAAAATACATGGTAGTATCGACAGTAGCGGTTTTGATATAAATATAGATGGACAATCTGTGGAGAGGGCATCATCGATCAAATATCTTGGCGTTGTTTTGGACCAAACGCTGCACTTTGACGAACATATAAACTACACCATAAAGAAAGCAGCTCAAAAATATGGAGTGCTTTGTAGGATAAATCGATCTTTGACCTTTGAGAGTAAGCTGACGATCTACAAAGCATTGATTGCTCCACATTTTGATTATTGTGCATCCGTGTTGTTCCTAGCAAACAAGAGACAATTGCAACGGATGCAAATTTTACAGAACAAAGCCATGCGCTTGATATTGAGATGCGATAGACTAACTCCACGAAGATTTACGTTAGAATGCCTACAATGGATGTCAGTCGGCCAGCGTATTAAATACTGCACGCTCACGTTAATATTCAAAATGACCAACGGTTTGACACCGAATTATTTACGAAACACAATAACTCATGGAAGAGATATACACCAGTATAACAAAAGGCAAGCAAGTGGCCTCAGAACTCTGAACTTCCGGATGTCCTGTACCCAACATTCTATTTTTTACAAAGGTTATAAGCTTTACAACTCACTGCCAAATGAAGCAAAGACAGCAACAAGCATCAGAGTATTCCGAAACATATGTAAAGAATTTTTGAAGAATGATCCGGATTTGTGAAATGTTTGTTAGTTAACGTTAGTATAAATGTATGCATTTTGACGAAGTTATGACGGATATATTGTCTTTTTATGTTGAATGTTTTCTGATCTTACTTTTTGTCTAAAGACAATAATAATGATGGTATTTAGTTTGTTTCCAGTTTGTTAGATAGCAAGATTGTTGATATTATATTTAAAAAAAAATGCGAAGTCTACAATAGTTTGAGCATTGCACGCGTAAACAGACATGAACAATTTAGGATGAACCTCATTACAAGAGATTACGAATTGGAAGTGGAGCGAAGCTGGGGATAGCCCTACCGGAATACTCGTAAACACATTTGTTAAATGGATGGTTATAACGAGATTTTTTTGAGTTGAGGCAGATCTGATTGCGAGTTTCAACGGACATGTGTATAACCCAAGTTATGAAGGGCATATCAGTTTTCGAATTATCTGTTTTGAAATAAGCTAACGTCATTTCGAGGAGTTTGATGTGAAAACCGGAATGTAGCTGGGGATATCCCAATCGGAATACTCGTAAATTCATTTGTTAAATAAATGATTATAACGAGATTTTATCTGAGTGCGGCAGATCTTATTGCGAGTTACAGTGGGAATATTATCCTTAGAATATGAAGGGCCTGAAGTGTTGGCTCGAATTAGGCTTGGGGATGCTCAGCTGTTTGGACTCGGAAACGATCGCATTATCAGGTCGTTATCGAGAATCTAGTAAAGCGGGAATGCTCTTGTAAAGTCACAGTTGATACGGACATAGGTATTGGGTTGAATTCCCAATCGGTCAAGGATTTTTTCGGGTTGGGAATTTTCTTGACATGCCATGGAATAAGAAAGCTCGCGTGCTGCCTTATAAAGTTCATCAAATTTAGAGTCTATGTCTGTAGCACAACCAGTTCGTTTTATTTTATTTTATCTTTTTTACTGGTTCAGATTGATAATACAAAAGTAAATTCTTATAAGTAATTATCTTAAAGATAACTCGTCCGGCTCAAACCTTTGTAGGGGAATGAGGTGGGACCATCATTATTATAAATAAATAATTAAACTACTTTTTGAAAAGGTCCAAAATTTTTTCTTATTATTTTACAACAATTTATAACTCAAAAACTATAATACTTACAAAATTCTGTTGAAATTAAATGTAGGATTTTTTTTTAATTTTTATAAAAAAAACTAAAACAGTTTTTTTAAAAAAATTACATTGAAAAAAAATTATTTTCAAAATTGAAGTTAATTTTTCTCGAAAAAAGTATTTTTACAAATAATCGTAAAAAAATATAGGAGGTTGTGTTCAAGACACGACCGCATTGTTACGTGGAACTACGCTGTGGTTTAATTCAAGTCGGCTGTTTATAACTGCGGATATTATTATATAATGCAACGAAAATTTTGAAATAACCATTCTACCAGTTTGGTAGCTCTGAAATGTTTTTTTTATTATAGAATCATTTGATGATAATTGTTTGATGATTCATTCTTGTGCTCGCAGAACAATACTTTGCTCGAGATAAGCGCAGCTGTCATCCTTAGTGGAGAAAGTTTTGCTACTGGCAAGCGGAACCAAATCACATACAAAATTCCAGAACGACATTTACTTTCTTGGTGACTAAATAAACGAAATAAACTCTATCTGTTAATCTCATCAACCTTGAAAAGAGTAGCACTGTTTCATCATGATCAAGATTAGCGCAAATGCAATCCTAGTTGAAAGCAGTTGCAACACAAAGCAATCGGCAATCATAGCATAAAAAAATAGGCGATTGTTGCATCGTTACAGGGCCAATGCACACGGGAGCAGATACAAATGGGGTTTCAGCGTAGCAAAGATGCACTTTTTTTACGTACGGGTTATGTAGCACGCACGGACGCACACAAATATCCATATATCGATGGGTTGAAGCAACTAAATATACACACACTTATCTCCGTTACGCGCTCTGCTTAACAGAAGCCCTTTCTGTCAATATTGCCAGTCTACATTAGCTTAGCTATCATCCTTTATGGAGAGAGTTTTCCTACCGTCATGCGAAACCAAATCACTGACAAAATTCCAGAACATTTATTTTCTTTGTCAGCTGACGATAGCCTAGCTTGATGATTCTCCACACAATTGTGTAGCTCAGAACCTTAATGCAATGGCGTCAGTTTGATGCAATGATTGCAATGCTAGAGATATCAACGAGTGAGTAATTTGGTTGCGTCTGCAGCTTAATCCGAAACGAAGACATGTGATGACACAAAACAAGAAAGAACAAGCGATTGCCATTGCTTCTTTGAATACAGAATGATACTGAACGTTTGCCTTCCTTCCTTGCTTGAGACTTTAAACTTCTTCAGTTCATTTATCGCTAACCTTCAAAAAGGCCCTTGGAAAACTTTTCTTTATCCATCATATTACTTCTCCACCTCTATTCCATTGAGAAAGGCATTCGAACCCTCGCCGTCCAGCTAGTGATCCCCGATAATCGTTCGATGATTCGATTAATCGAATACTTCCTAAAGAAATCGATTATTGATCGAACGAATACTGCGCAACCAATAATCGCAGCGAACGAATAATTTACGTCGATTAATCGATCCAAACCCAGAGAAAAAAACGCAGGTTTATCCTGAATTCAATAATTATCTTTGGCGCTCCCCTAGAATCGTAAACGAAGCTCAATACAGTCAACACGAATTGAGCTTCTTTTGCGTGTTTGGGGGAGCGTAGAAGATGATAACTGATTTTCAGGCGGAATGAACACTTTTTGCTTTCTAGCAAATGAGAAATATTAGTCTAATTAATTATTTCTCTCAGTGTGACGATTAATCGATTAATCGATTATTTGGGGCGATTAATCGTATCGAATAGCAAACTGCTGAAAAGTATTCGATTAGCTGATTAGCGATTAATTTCAAAAATCGGGGATCACTAGTCACACGTAAAAATATTTTTTGTTTTCATTTCATTTTTAAATTATTTTTTTTGTATTTCGTATTCATTGGTACCTGGAATCAGATCTGCTACAATCCAGAAAGATCTCGCCATAACCATCTACTGAACAGATGAGTTTACAGGTTGGGATATCCTTAGCTTCATTACAGTTTCAATTTCCGACCCCTGATAACTAACAACTCAACACCTAAAACAAATTAAAATTTTGATTGCTATAATCTGAACTCAGTCGTCCGGCATGAAAAAAAGACACACAGATACACAGATGCGCACAGAAAGATTGATCTATTTTTGTTACTTCGTCACTTTTATGAAAATTCAAACAATTTCCTACTTTTCATCCTTTAACCAGAATTTTGTAGGTAATATAGTTTATAGATTTTGAGTGATAAATAGATTTTAGGTTATGATTTTTTTTGAAAAATAAAGAACAAATTATTGGCCCTTTTCAAAAAGTAGTCTAATTTTAGTAGTCTAATATTTCATGTACGCTAAGTTGCTTGAATGACCAATGTCTTTACACTCACAACCAGGGTAGCAAAATCTCACACTCATTTTACTGACAGCGCAAGATATTGAGACAACATCAAATTCAATCACCAATGCCCCTGCAGTTCATGACAAATGAACCGAACTTAATTACCGTTTTGTCTCAAATTCCGAACATTTAAGCTTTGGTGGCCATTAAACAGTGTCTCATAACTCAAAATGGTATTTTATCGCGAAATTAATTTAAGTTTTGGATACAATAGAGCCTTCTTTTTCATTTGACTTCAAAAAAAAAAAAATAGATTCACAAATGTATTTTCATGGTGAAAAACTAAAAATTACAATAATCACATTTGTCTCAAATTCCGAACACCATTTATGTCACTGATTCATATTCCGAACACTTTTGTTTCAAATTCCGAACAGTCAAAATGCATTTGTTTAAGAAATTTATAACTTTTGAACTACTGGACCGATTCAGATGATCGATATATCAAATTAAACCGAATAAGCTAGTCTTTTGTGGAAAAATATTTTACTCGCAAGAAAATTTGATTTGGTTTTTGTAATTATCGATTGTGTTGGTTTTTTCTAGTTTACATGCTTTCGGGACCAAGGGCGCTATATATTTTTATATTTTTTCTTGGAAGCTGAGGAGTTTTTACAAAACATATCCAAAAATCAGATGTGTTTTTTTTTTCTTATCGTTTTTGAGTTATTATTTTTCAAAGTTAACTTAATTTAGTCTTCGTTCAATATTTCTATACGACTAGAAGAGATCTATGCGAAAAGGATTCCATTTTTTTTGCAAATTAAATATTTTTTCAAAGAAGACTAGCTCGTTGACTTAAATTTAATAGGTCGTCATTTTTGGAAAGAAGGGAAACATGAGTCTTAGACCAACGATTAACTTTGAAAAATTATAATTCAAAAGCAAAAAAAACAACACATTTCTAATTATTGGATATGTTATATAAAAATGTAATATAATAATCGAGTTCGCCCTGTTACTTCAGGACCCCGGCTTTGTTATTGTGGTTTTAGTTGAAGACCTGGCTAAGTAAATCAATTTTCTCTCGTTGGTTTGCACCTGCGACCTGCGTTTTGCAAGGAAAGAGCATGCAAACATTTGTTAACAAATTTTTTTTATACTGTTGCACCAGAATTGGATTGTCCTTGTTTCTAGCACTTAACATGAAAACAGCAAACAGTGTTCTACGGAATTTGGTGACGTAAACATTTTATCATTGGTTTTGATTGTCACTTTTTTGCAAATGCTTAATATTGTAAATTATAGGATGTATCGATAACTGTAAATGATGTGAAAATGTAGCCTATAACCCATAGAATGTCAAGGCTCTCATTATTCAATTATTTATACCATTAAATTTTAGTAAATTTAAATTTAAATGAAGTGTTTGGAATTTGAATCATGCATAGAAACTTGATTCAAATTCCGAACACTACTTCAATATTAATTTTAATGAATATTTCTGCACAAAATATAATTTTTTTCATCCATTTATTATAGACCCTTACCTTATCTAGCACTTAATATGAAAACAGCAAACAAAATAGTTGAAAAAACTACAAATGCTGAAAAAATAACGGTGCTTGTCTTTTACGGAATTTGCTAACGTAAACATTTTATCATTGGTTTTGATTGTCACTTTTTTTGCAAATGCTCAATATTATAAATTATAGACTGTATCGATACCTGTAAATGATGTGAAAATGTAGCCTATAACCCAAAGAATGTCAAGGCTCTCATTATTCAACTATTTATAACGTTAAAGTTCAGTAAATTTACATTTAAAATGAAGTGCTCGGAATTTGAGTCATGCAAAGAAACGTGATTCAAATTCCGAACACTACTTCAATACTAATTTTAATGAATATTTCTGCATAAAATATAATTTTTTCATCCATTTATTGTAGATTCTCATCTTTTCTAGCACTTAACATGAAAAAAGCAATCAAAGAAATTGAAAGAACTACAAAACTAAAAAATTAACGATGCTTCTTTTTTTACGCAATTTGCTAACACAAGCATTTTATCTTCGGTTTTGACTGTCACTTTTTTGCGAATGTTTAATATTTGAAATTATAGGCTAAATCAATGCCTGTAAATGATGTTAAAATGTAGCACCGGTCCCATTTTTGTGCCGCTTATTGCACACACATCGATGGGCAACGGCACATTCGAGTGCTGAGTTTATGGGTGTATGCCTCACGAAAATTTCACCAGGACGCAATGAAAGGTGATATTTTTGGCTTGAGCATTCACTGACATCGAGAATGAACTGATATTTCTGTCGATGGAACGAAAACTATAGGCCCTATTCCAGAAAACGAGACGAGCAATTCGTCTCGTCTCGTCTCGGCTTCAGTTACTGTCGAGACGAGCAAAATATCCTATTCCAGTACACGAGTTTCATTGAATTGTTTTATTTGGTAGACTGGAGAGACTTCAGTCACTTATTCTCGGTATGATCAGTGATGTCAGATGAGAAAAACAACAAACATTTTTAAAATTGATCAATCGATACTCTTTTCTCAGTGCCAAAATATTAAAAACATAACAAAAATGAATAAGATTCATATATCTATTGGTTTCATTGATATTTTTCTCGAACATATGGTTTCATCACTCAGCCGTTTTGTTATTAAGGATTTATTGGGGGCAATGTTTATTCACCTAATCAACGATTTATCAAGAAAAGTTTCAAATCTATATGTATGTATTTTCAATAGTGTAGTTGTTTTAATCTACTCATTCTCGTTCAATATGATGTAAAGACACTTTTCGTGCCGTGGTCATCTGGCATCCCTGGATATGAGTTCAATGTTTTGATTGTGTTGTTTGGAAAAGGCCCATTTGAAAATCTGTATAATCTTGCAATTACTGAATTGAATTTGACGATTGCAGTTTAAAACATACATTGCTTATGCAATACTAGTTAAGTCGTGAAACAATTTTTGATAGATAAAGGCGGAACAGAAGAATATGCTTTATATCAGCAAGGTGAACAAACACATCAAACTAATAGTGAATTCGTTTTTGTTCAGTTTCAACCCCAGTGCCACACTAACTGCTGTCAAAACGTTTTTTTATTCACTCAGTTTCAACCTAGTGTCGCACTAGGTTCGCCCCGAAAGCTGTTAGTTTCGCACTGAGATGCTTCACGGGTTGGCACTCGGGTTCACCAATACAACTATACTGAACTGTCAAGTTCCGAGTATTGTTTTGGGAAATCTAAAAATAAAGACTATAAAATTGGAAAACCTGCTGCTTTTGCTTTTGTATTATTGGAATCGGAATCCAGTTCGGATTCTTATTCTTGAAGAGTATATTCGCATAGACGGCATTAAGCTTCGTATGCCTTCATTGAGAGGCGAAAATAATAATGGATATTCAGGTGGAATAAACATGCTTTCAAAATCAAAATTATGAACGAAAATTTACTTCAACGTATTGAATATTTATTTTATGTGATGAAATAGGAGGTTTTTTTATCGATATCCCAGAAACATATTGAACGAAAACTGTGTCTAATGATGATTTTATATTATAATAGTAATTATTTGTGGAACAAACAGGAAATGCATCGACAAATGGTTATGTGAGTGTCAGGACTACATGTGTGTTAGATAATCAAACAATACGAAGTAAAAATTTTTACACTGCACTTGGCCCTTCTGATCTAGTAGAGAATAATTTACCTCCCAAGCACTAATATCGCCACTAGACGTCGACACTGTACATTTGTCGTCGCAAATATAAACAAATCAGACTATATAACGCACACCAACAAATCGCCGCATTCGTGGAACTGAAAACGTTTTTTTATTACAGAGTCAGTTTGGCACTAACTCAGTTTTAAAAACGAATTTGCTATAACTAGACGATTCGACTGATTCATCGGCGAACGCGGCGAAACGTTTGTCGAGTTAGATGAGCTACTCGTCTGTTTTTGGTCGAGCTCTGCTTCTGGAATATGAAAACAAACGAGACTAGCGCTCGTCTGCTCGTCTCGTCTTCTGGAATAGGGCCCTATATAAAAACAAACGTGATGGTGAGCCAGTAGTCATAGGCACCGCGGCACCGCGATAGAAAGAAGTGAAGAGTGTCGGTGGAGATATTTGGCACTGATAAAATTTGCTTTTCGATTTCAACATGTTCTTTCGAAATTTTGCATCCTTGCTCACAATTTTTCACTACAATCTGAAATGTTGCTGCCAATGGCCAGTGGAGTTGGCGTGAAATTCTTCTTATACTTACATTTTGTTGATCTCAGCATCATGTCAGAATCATCATTGTCGAAATCTTAATCCTGCTTGATGGATCTTCCATCCACACGAAATCGTCTACTCCCCGATTTTGTAAGTTCAGATATATATTTGCAGCTCCGATGTGTCACATTTTCAGACCCTTGATATGCGAACGATGTGATACGTTGTTTTCGTACGAGGCAAAATCCTAGCAAAACATTTCAGATCCGTAACACTTGTAACTTCAGAATAAAATATACATTACTGATAACTCTTGCTAGCTATGTTAGGCAAAACACCCTTCACCCTTTCCAGACTGTATGCTGCCGACATTATCATACTGATACGACGGTATCCTTTCCAAATGTATTTATTCAACTCCAATCGATCGGAAAAACTCAATTTACATATTCTCATCTCACTGTGTGTGTGTACCGAGAAACATCCTGCTATTAATTTTTGTCCATGTCATAGCAGACAAAAAAAACTGCGCGTCTATTTTGCCGCTTCGACGTCAAAGAAAAAAAAGGATTCACATCTACGTCTTCTCCATTATGTTTGGAGTGCTGGAAGCTTTTTTGATTTTCTTTTATTTCTTCGCTGATAGCTGGGTGATTTGGAAGGGGCCACCAATCCACGCGCCATGGTTTCCGTATTACGCTATAATTTCGAGCATATTGCAAGGTACCTAATCCTGGCACACGCCATCCTCCCACTATCAGCGACTATTTGATTATCATCATTACTATTGTCATGTTCGTTTTCACACGGCTTCCCAAGGCTGCTTCATCAGTTTCGGATGAGAATGAAATTTAGACAGGAAAAATGGAATTGCTTGTCGTGCTGTTTCTGGTGATATTGTTATTGTTAATACGATTTCATAAGATATAATGCACTCAACTTAGCGACTTTGCTAGGGCGTATGAGCAACTTATCCACAATGAATTATTTATTAAAGGGGAAGCGAGAAGGATTACGAAAAACCTCGTCGCCATTGATTTTTTATTAGATTCAATTTGTTCTCGATCAATTGTTGTCTTCGATTAATCTTGTTAATGTGACTGGGTTCAATCCATGATTAGGTCGAGGAAGTTATTCGGAGTTTGAGTTAATTTTGAATGATTTCCCAAGAAACATGATGTGCTAACGTGAGAACAAATATTGAACATGTAGCGTGGCAGGATACTATTTTATCTTGCTTATGGCAAATGACTGATTTCTCATATTTTGACGCGCAGTTCATAACTTGATTAATTGCTGTGACTTTTCAAAGAATGAAACTCTGGCGAGTAAGGATATTCATCATTGTCTACAGGGACAATATCTGAACACCAAGGGGGTTGGGGAAATGTAACGGTCGATGTGTTTCTACGCAGTTTTTAACTTGTTTTAAACATGTAGCGATTGTTGTCATCCAACGAATGATTTTATTGTGCCTTTGTCTTTATTTCAATGCGTGCGATGTTGTCATCAATTTTTATTGGTAATCAGTATTCACTTTAACGAGACATTGAGTTTAATATTGGGGCTTCATAATAGAGTTCACATCAACACCTACCAGCCAGCTGTGTGAGTTATGCTTTGAACTTCAGAATTATTTTAAGCTTCTATTATGTGAAAAGCGAAAAATGTGTTTCAGATTAGAAAGAGAAGTGATATCATCATCGGAAATTGATTAACCCTAACCCGGTGAGCTACGGTTATTTACACCTCACTGTAAGTTTTACATTTTTTTTCTATTTTTTTCTAGTTTTAGATTTTATAACGTTGACGTGTATATAACCTACATGTAGAATAAGAATGATAATCATTGCCCCATCTCATTCCCCTCCAAAGTCTTCTGCCGGACGAGTTAGGTTCATGATAACTAATTACAAGGGTTTTCTTCTGTTGCATCAAATTGAACCAGTAGACAAGATTATAGGGAAATAACGGATTTGTTCTGCCACATACATACATTTTTTTTTGATTCCAATGGAAAACTACCCTAAGCAAAATATCAGCTCAATCGGACTTCAATTGCTAGTGTCGCACAACCGTCAAAATTTTTTAAAAACCAAAAAATCACCCAGGAGAGGAGTGAAGGAAATCGGAGTTTTCGAAATTGTTTTTTTATGTCAAACGTCTTAAATTGCATGAAACGTCGAGATCTACTGTCATCTAAAAAAAATTGACATAGGACTATGTCTTTGATTTCTATATAGGGAGGCCACTACGAAAAATGTAACGATTCACTAAGAGATTTCAAATGCATATTACTCAAAATCGTTATTGCGACATATGTTGTGTTATATACTATTAGACAGGAAATTTATCCAGTATTTTTTTGCTTAAAACATGAACAGTTAATATTGTAAAAAAATTAACAATTTGACGATTAAAATGGGTATGTTTTCTTTCGATTGAACTCGCTTTCCTCCCCCACGCAACGAGCAATTTTTTTGCCTACAATTCGGCGTTGTGAGCTAACGTTGATGCGAATTATGAATTATTCTCCATTTGACGAAAAGAGGCATTTATCAGTTGGCAGAATCAATGGAGGGATAATCTTGGAAGATTGGAGGTTGTTGGATGATGTCATAATATCGAGCATGTCGTTTGGTTATGTAAAAAACGCAATTAATGAATTTAACTGGTTGCTGATTTAGAAGCTCGAAAGGGTTTACTCACGCATATCAGAATATGATAGTTTGAGTATTCACGATCTTAATATTATATTCCCCATATAAGTCTTCACTGGCTATAAAGCTATTACAAACATTTTTTTTGACTCATTTGGCTTAGGATTTTATTTATGTAGATCTTAGCTATTTAGTCTATGATAAAAAAAATTATAAAATGATGACTCCTTGTCTTCATAATTGATTTAACAGACGAAAAAGGTAGTTAATGGTATTTTTGTGTAGATTTTTGAACAGAATGTGGTTCCAGATTCTACCACGTTATCTCATCTAACCCGTTTAAAAGATACAAGTTCATACAGGAAACGATTTTTTTTTTCAGGGCTTCCATTTGATGTTTCAAAAGAGAAAAAAAATTACAGATTTTAAACAATGAAAGAACTCAATGAAAATGTAATTTCTACACACAATCATAGTCCTATGTCAAGATTCCGTCCGGGCCCCTAGGCCCAAAGCCATTAACTTTTTTTTGTCAAAAATCGACTGGGGCTTAGTCGTATTTTTGGAATACGAGGCAAAACGTATGGTTTTGGGTGCCAATGAAAATGGTCATATCGATTTATCGTACGGGACTTCCTGCGAAATGTTGATTTGCACTATAAAATACCCTTTACAAAATATTAGCTCACTCGAACTTCATTTACTAGTGTCGCAGACGTTTTTTGAAAATCGAAAAATCACCCAAGGGGGAGTAAGTGAAATCGGGGTTTTCGAAAAACGTCGAGATTTACTGTTATCTTGAAATTTTTTTTGTCAAAAATCGACTTTTCAGACGAAAAAACGACCAAGTGCAAAAAAGTCAATTTTTGACAAAAAAAAATTCGAGATAGTTTTTTAGTTTCTAGTAATTTTTCGTGGGAATCAACACTTTTAATCAAGTTCTCTTTGAAAAGTCGAGATGGCCATTTTCATTGGCACTCTAATGTCCATAGGAACTTGCAATCAGATTTGCAGCAATTGAAAAAAATCTATTTAAAACTTACTTATGTACAAGCGATTCTACGAGTTGGGCTATCCTCAGTTACATTCCATTTTCTACAGAAAACTCTACAAATGATGCTAATTTTATTCGATAATGGACACTTCAGGTCCTTCATGAGTCAAAATGTTTATAACCATTTGCTGTAATAACGTAGATTGATTCAATAATATGCGTTCAACGTGCATGTCAAAATTAAAACTAAGTGCTTGAAGTTTATTCAATGAATTGAATTTGCGGTTAGAGAAGTGCGTACACTTCGGAGATGCAACAACTTCAGAGGGAAATGAAAAATATATTGATGAAATGACCAAGGCATCATACCACACGTAAAAGGATAACGGTTGGTCAGACGAAGTCATTAGGTGTACTTGCTACGAAGAACGTAATACTTACATACTTACATAGTAAATATGTTGAATTAAATTAAATTCGGAAATTGTTCAATCCAATCACTAGTTTAGTCAATATTTTATCAATACACATGAACGACTACAAAGCTAACGGTAGTTCTACGTCAGCATTGCGGTTGTATCATAGGTATAACCCACCCATAGTTTCTTTTTCGTTTGAATCTCAACTAGACAGCCGACGACATCATTATGATGATGATTTATAAATTCCTCAAACGATTCTCCAACCATTTCGATATCCATGATTCCAAATGGCAACTGGCTATCGACCCCACACTCCTTAAACCCCGAAGCTAGCATACAGTTCAAGCACGCTGATAAGGCTTGCAAATGGTTGCATTCCTATGATTTTCACGAGGAATACTCCACCATCACTTTGTAGATTTTGCGAGGAAAATAATCGTGGCATTTCGAAAGTTTATTTCCGTGAATTATTTGCCTTCTGATAGTTGCATTTGACTTCTTGTTAAAGAAATCTAGTCAACTCGAAAACATAAAAACTCAAAACTAACGCAACTGCTGCTGAAGTATAACAAACGAATTCTTTTTTTCTTTCTACGTTTATCAACATACTATAATATACGAGTAGTTATAACAAGGCGTATGAAGCAAATGCCTGGAACTGAAAATCAAATAGCATTTTTGTTCAAAAACGTTGAACACTGGAGTGTACAAAGTGACTCCACAAGACACCGACCTAAATTTTCAGCATAATGGTACATTTTTATATTAATATTAAGTAGCGGGACTAAATTCATGTCACGTTTTCCGCAACACGCAAAACAAACACACAGCCGTGTGTGGTTTTGTTCCCCTATTTGTGGGCGTTGTTCGTACTAAGTGTGTTTTCGTTTGTTTACGATGAAGATCGCGGAACAGCGTTTTTTCCTAGAACACATCTTTCGGATGCTGTCAGCATTGATTAAAAGCGAGCTATTGCCGATAAACGTCCAGATTATGCGACCAGATACGAGACTATAATATTCCATCACAACAACCTGTGCCATAAATTATCAAAATTTATTCACGACATTGCATCGTCTTTACATCCGGAAAGGATACAGTCATCACTCACCAAAGAGAAACCATGCGCTTTTCCCGTTCAAAGGCGAATATTCAAAGAGTCAGTGTGCGCTAGTTGGGAGAAATCTTGGTGCGAGTGAGTCACACTCTCTTTACTCTTGGAGCCTCGAATTTGCGAAAACCTGTGTCCAGCACTGAAGCGCGTCGATCCGCACTCTGCTACACTGAGAAGTGCACTAAAGAGTACACTGAAGAGTAAACTGAAGAGTGCCATCTCATTCGACATATAATCCGCACGCATGTTTCAGCTCGGTTTTCTTTCTCAGCGAACCACAGCACTAAGTTAATTGAAGGCCACTCCTGTTCTTTTATCTGTACGCATCCACCAGAGCGCCAGCCAGAGCGTACAGGTAAAAGCTCCTCAGAGTGTACTTACCAGAGTGTAATTTCTCCGCTGCACTGTAGAGAGTATGTGCGCTCTCTTTCAACACTCTTGCGCGACTGAGTGTTGAGTGAAAAAAATAATCTTCCATCATCCTGCGCTTGCACATATCTAGAACGATGTTGATTATAGACCAAAGAGGAGCGCCCTCGTTGAGGACGACGGAGAAGGTGGGTGAATTTAAGTCTCTCTTCGCTACACAGATGATATGGGCATAATTGGATGTAGGTAGGTTTACCTGCCACTTCCGCACCCGGCAAACAGATACTGCGGTTAAACATGGCTTGTTGAATGAAATCGATTTTAATGCGAAAAACCCAATAATAGTCTCCCATGGCCGTAATTTTCTTTAGTTTATATAATTTTTGTATTCTTAAATTATTAATAAACAGAAATACAGTGATAGACATTCGTTTAGCCGCACTTGAAAAAAAACTTGAAACACTTACAAAACAACTAGGAATGTTCTTTTTATCGGGATACTTATTCGGTGTAGTGATAGTATATTTAAGACGTGCGTTACAAACACACACACAGACAAGGCGGCATCGGTGGATATAAACATTCAAACGTCGTTTTTTCCCGAGACATACGTTTAGCCGCAGGGCATAAAAATCGAGTTTTCGCACCAAGCCTTTATCTGTGTTTTTTGAAAAAATACTTGAGAATGTTCAATTTACAAGATAAATATTAGATGTGCAACGTAAGAAGTTGGTCAGATTAGTGATTCACGTAGAATTGGAAGGAATGGCGAAATGTATTCTAATGACGGAAGAGGGGCCGAAAATAATAAAGATATTCAGTGAACAAAAGTTTTCTAATCGCTCGATCGTAACAAAAATTGGACTCGATACCAAATTGAGTTTTCAAAGTGATCCGAAATGGAGGTGGACATACTAAATATTAGCTACCGAAATTTGCCGCAAAAAATTCTTTTATTGAAATTTTAGGATGCGGCTAAACGAATGTCCACCCTGATTCCACATATTTGAATTACAAAAAGTAAATTTATACTTTTTTTTAGAATGAATTCGATGAAAATAAACAATAATCGTCTTTTATGAGCAAAACTGTACTAAGAATTGACTTATTTTTTAAAAATGACCTTTTAGACCCATTCGACAACCAGTTGTTTCGATTGTTGCAGAACACTTTGAGGTGAATACTCTTTACTTTTTTTCCTCCGCTCCGCTTTTGATATCCTGGTACTTCAGAATAGGGTATCGAAAATTGGCTGGATTCATTCTTGGTTTCAAGTGATAAACACTTCTTTCGCGACGGATTCCGCTAATTACCACAAAGATGGAAATAGTAGTGGCTAACCAATATTTTGAATAATATAATTAATTCAGCTATAATAATAGAGATTCTAGCATTGGAAGTGTAAACAGGATTCGTATGCGTTTTGATCTTCCATGATTTTTTAACAACAATGGATTCTCCTAATTTTTTGTCGTAATATCATCAAGGTGAGCATAAAAAAAATAAATTCTGCGAGTCCGTCAATCCGTTCTTGAGGTTAGTATTCAAACATTCCATCTACATTTTATTATATAGGAAATGTGTTTTCATTCATTGTCGTTAGTAATCAGGATACACTTCAAAAGGACAATTTGAGATTCATATTGGGGCTGTATAATAACCGTTTTCTTGATACATCTATTCCGCAAGAATCCTTAGTTTTAAATCAATTCAAACAACCTATTCGGTGCCCTTTCGACCATGCTGAAACTTTTATTCCGTTCCACGCAGAGGAAGGCGCTCATTTAAATTTCTCAACACTTTCATACTGCTTGTTAACGGTTTGTTACTCATTATATGATCACTCACCATAAGTTCTCGATTGGGTTTTGATCTGATAAACAAGCTAGCTAGTCCACAAATTTAAGCCCCTGTTCTATAAACCATGTCAAGGCTGTCTAGTTTTCACGAATTGATAAAAATGAGTGGGTTTAACGCCTTGAAACATAATGCATTCGTCATATATTGGATTAGAAAAATGATTTACTTCTTATTATTTTACTAATCCATTTATTTTTACAGTTATAAAGGTTCCAAGGTGCCAAACTTTCAACTGTATTTTTACTAGAATATACTAACATTTTTCCTTAATTCTAAAGTTAATAAAATAGGGAACCGATTACTCTCGGTCGACTCGAGTTCAGAAGGGTGACATATTTTCCTCAGGAAAAGGATGGAATATAAGGAAATTGTAACAATGTTCACATTCACGATTTACTTCTTATGAAGAATTGAAATGTTACTTGGTAATTGAATTCACTCATGTTTGTAGCTTTAGGTGGATTGTTCTTTCACTTTTTGTGCAACAAACAAATGTGTTTTATTTCCGATAAAATGGCGTAATCATATTTGAATATCCAATAGTTCGGAACTGCAACGAGAAAAACTTCAAAAACATGATTTTGTGCTAATCTAGAATAGTGATTACCGTAAAAAGAGGTCATCATATAGGGTTTGGATACTCCTGATAAATAACATTTTATTCGCTTAATTTCCTCCCTTTCGGCTCGATTTTTGATACGTTAGTTAGACATTCGCAGCCGAGTTTTGTAACACATATTTGCCTTCAACGTTAATACTCACAAGTTCCTCCGAAACACTGTAATAAATGCTGAGTAACGCATTGGGATGTGTTCTATAATTACGGCGAAGTACGCTCCTGCGTTCCATAGCTTTCCTCCAACCTATTATGAACGAGAGAGTTGAAGGACTTGATTGCAACAACAAAAAAAAGGACCATTTTAAACGTCGTTATGCTAAGTGTACACTAGAATGTAGCGACGTACATGTGAACAATGGGGAACCACATTTAAGCTATGTACAATGATTCGAGTCAAGTATTTAACCCATATTCTAGAGAGACTTGTTTGTTAGTAGGGAAGATTCATTCTAGTAAATCTTCCAAATCGGTAAACAATGAGCAAAAAGGCATCAAGTTAAGTAGTAATTTGTCCGTTTGAAGTAATTTCTTACTGTTATGCACGGTCATGATGTTCACATAACAGCATTGGATTTGCAAAAATATCCTCAAGAGTTTTTTTTTTGCAATGAAATTTAAGATAATGATAAGAATAATCATAATCATTGGAAACTTACGGTCAAGCAGTTTGTTGCGTTTTTCTTTGTGTAATAAAAAATAAAAAAAATGAAAAATACCTGGAAATTGTCACAGATATGGTTTCCAAAACCGCATCCGACTCAAGACACATTACTAGCAGAGGGTTTGAGAGTAAGACATGTAATCTAGATATCAGATGACTGAATGATGATTGTCCGACAAGCTATGAGTATGCACATCGTTTTCATTCGAAGAAAAAGTAATGCGTGTCTATCTGTCTAAAAATTACGGAAAACGTGCTTTGGAAGCCTGAAGAAAATTATGAAAGAATTAAAATAGGTTCTGATGGCTATCTTGAAGAGCGAATACCAGAAAAGATTCAAGAGAGAGGATCAATCGTTGGAATAAGCCCATGGGAGAACTTTGGAGAAGAAAATATGAATTTAAATATATGAATTTTGAAATTGTATTTTGTTTTCTTCCAGTGATATATGGGTCTGAATCTAAGTAACGCTTTTTATATGCTATTTGCAATTGCATCCCATGTTAGGGGCTGTCCACATACCACGTGGACAACTTTAGGGGGGTAGGGGTTACGAAAATGTCCACGTTGGTCCACGATGAGAGGGAAGCGGGTTTTGATAATGTCCACGTGGACACGTTAAGTATTTTTTAATGTAAAATATTTAAGTTAATAGTCAAAATTGAATAAGATCTGTTTTGTATTTACACGATTTTTTGAACTTCACGCCCGCTATGAGTACTAAGTATTCATCAATGAAAAGACTGAACTGTCTGAGAGTGCTGCTCGGTCAAACATCCATATTTTTTCATATGACTGAAGCTCTTTCGTGAAATGTATATTCTGAAGGTAACGCACATGAACTAGGATCTATCAATTTATTTCAATCGGTAATAGAGGGCCATTAAATCCGTCAGGATAAAGGCACCCAATAACACAAAGTATGTTTGGATTTTTGTAGTATTAAAAATCACGACTTAAGTGCGGGTTGAATTCAGCTTTTGCTCTTGATGACAAAACTGTTTGGTTTTTTTTTCGAGAACTCTCAAGGATTTCTGAACATTGAAACGAACAACAAATTCTTCCATGAGTGTACGGGCCGTATCTCTGGAGATCTGTTTCTTGCAATGATGTTGTTCTTCATTGATGTCTGGTAATTTTTGTAATACGCTAACATATGCTAACACATGCTAACCACCCGTGGCCGAGTGGTTAGCGTCTCACATTATCATGCCGGGTGTTCGGATTCGATTTCCGTTCTGGCCGGGGAATTTTTCGTCAGAGAAATTTACTTCGACTTGCATTGTGGTCACGCGTATTCTAGAGCTTGCCCCTCGGAATACATTCAAGGCGTGTTATTTGGCTTAAGAAATCTCAACAAAGTGACGCTAGTTAATGAATACGTTGAGACGGCAAAAGTTCCACAGGGAATGTTAACGCCATTCAAGAAGAAGAACATTTGCACAATCCGATAGGATTTGACTCGATCAGATAAAGGGGGAAAGAGACACGAATTTCGGATGTTTCTTAGAGCTCCGAAAAAGTAAAACAAAGAATATTTTTACCATCCATTATATCACTATTTGTTTATCTATCTAACAATAAAACAATAAAACAAAAATTGAACGGAAAAAAATATATCCACAATTAGAAGCTGATCAAGTGAGGGGGTTCAAAAAAAAGTTGTGCCATGGCGTACACGATTCCAGCCCTGCTGGTTATCTGGAACAAACAAATCGAATAGACTCTGAATCAGTAAAGATGCCACTATCGCATGAACCTCGGGCATGTCAAAAACGTGTTTTTTGTAAAAAGGCTGGAATTGGAAGAAAAAAATGCTGTTTAAAACATTTTTTTCATGTTTCTTGATTTTTTTAAAATAGTAAAGTTACGAAATTATAATTTTTTTAGGTTCATGCGATAGAGAGATGCATATAGATTGTATTCATATAAACATAGATCGGATAGGTAGAACTTGAGATATTGTGTAAGCCAGTTTCAGTTTCACATTTCGAGAAAAATGCGTTTGAAGTTAATTGTTATGGCCGTACTAGATAAGATATCGCATCACTAAAATGGCTATAACTTGGTTAATAATGAGATTTTCGAAAAGTCTTTTCTATGGTATATTCTTAAATGTCTGAATTAGAGAAATATGAAGAAAAAAATTGTTTTTTTTCAAATTTCTAGACTAGAATTCCCTCTTAAAGAACGCTAAATTGTGCTAATTTCAAATCCGACCAGATTCCGGAATAAGGGTTTATTTTACCTTAAAACACTTGAAGGGACTTATCTCATACTGCGATTCGTTTCATAAATGCGACGAAAATACATATTTGTAGCGAATTGTAAAAGGCAAATCATTCACAAGAATGTTGAGTTACAAAAAATCTTAGCAAGTGAATGGATCCCCGAAGCAGGTTTTCGCTTTAAGAAAGTTATGGCTGGGTCTGGTAGGTCTGGAAGAAAATCTGTATCATGAGCTCCTACCAAGCAACTAGTTTCGATGAATTCCAAGAAGTACTGCTAGCAGCTGAATGTATTAAAATCAACGATCCGGAACGCTTCTAGGACACTTCTAAAACTCATCCCGCCTTACTCACCAGATATTGCATCTTCAGATTATTAACTGTTAAGATTCTTGTGAGAACTTCAACTTACTGCATAGCATAAGTTCTGAGAGAATGGATTTCTCAAGTTGCATGAAGGATGCTGAAATATTCAGGAAAAAACGGTGCATCTATGATCGAAAAGATGTATATCTACAAAAATATGCTTTTGGTTTTTTCCTTAGAATCGGCACAAATTACTCAGGACAATATTTAGCATGATTTAACAACTAAGGGTTGTAGGTCAACGGAATCATCGTTCACGATGCTACTGCAGATGTTTTGTTTTTACTAGGTTCATTAGAGTCATTAGGCACTACCGAACCTGTAAAAACGAAAATCATGCTTTTTCTGTCCACGTGGTATGTGGACAGCCCCTTATATAGTCGAATAGCAACAATTGGTAGTCGCTGGTCACAGTTCAAAACAGATTTGAATTCCGAAACATGCAATGCGACATTGATTAACCCTTTCGCTACGAGCGTCGTCTATAGACGACATGAAAGTGATACTGCACATCGATCACACTAACGCGATGTGCATACTTTTCGGCGCAGTGCTTCGTACAGCGGTAGCATTCCGGCGGAGCATACTGCCGTATTGAAAGAGTTAAAGGTTAGACTTTACACCATGTGCCGTATCCAGATTACCGTTGGTTCGCACGAATTTATGCCTGTCTTGCACGACATTACGTTTGTATGTGACCCATTTGAATGTCGCATTCACCCTTGCGAGTTGGTACGCGAGGGCTTAGCTGTACCCCATTGCACGCTCAACAGCAGCAGGTACTTGTGCTTCGTGAGATGAGCATCTAAATCGTATAAACTCGATAGCAAACAGTGGAGGGGGAAAACACATCGTACTGAGGACCAACGTTGGCAGTTGCTGAATTTCGTGACGGTGATGTTTTAATAATTAATTTCATTATATTTATTCAACGGGGCACCCGAAACGTAACGACGGCTGCTGACTGGGGTTGCGTGAAGCTACCGCGTTAGCAACGAGGAGCCTTCTGAGCCTCTCAGATGTTGGATAATGGTTGGCTGAATGTATGTCTGCATGTAAGTAAATTTGTACAATACATATATTTGAATGTAGGGATCGGAATGTACCCAAGCTTGGCACTACATAAGAGGCGTTTTTTTATTTTATTTCAGTTACCTTTTATGCAAATATTCGTAATCATGTTGAATTTCGACATTATGTTTCAAGCATGAACGAAAAACAAAACGCTTCAATATTGCTTGAAATGTGCTCTTCATGGAATCGAAATCTTTTGGATGATGAAAAATTGATGATCTCTGTTAATTGTGCAGACTGAAAAATGGAAAGTTTGTGTACTTTCTTTGCTTAACCCTCCAAATTGCTTATTTCAATTGGTGGGTTCAAAGTAGCTGTGTTATCGCCAAAAATAGCTGCAGTAGGAATGGGTACGATTTCAGTTATAACTCAACCTACTGGTCAGCACGTTTTAATATAGGGTCGTCTTACCTGTCAGATACACTCCATTCCATATTCCAGATACATTTCCATTGCTGATAAACACATTGAAACAGGTTATCCGTTCTGTTCCAACACACCGTTTCCGTGTTCTTAGGAACACACCTATTGTGTCAAATCACTGTCAAACAAGATTCACAAATTCGCATTGTGTCATCCAACGGATGGGTATATCCCAGTAAACGTATTTTCTCTATTACTGTTGATGTTTTTTTTATATTAATTCGTTTATTTTTACAGGCTCAATACTGTTGATGTTAACCGATGTAGTTTATTACGGTTACACTCGGGGTTATTCAAGAGATTTTGGCAGATGGCTTTTGACAGCAGATCTCGACGTATCATGCATTTTTTTAGTCATTTGGCATCGAATTTTTTTTTCGATTTTCCAAATTTCATTACTTGGAAGATTTTCGAGGATAAAAAAATCGAAACTTTGAGCGCTTTGAGGTATCCCTAAATCACCTCCGATTGAGTTGAAACTTTGCACAGGATATTTTTTTTGGCCAATGAACAAAATATACATGGTCGGTTTCCGAAATTTGACATGACCGTTTTCGCTGCCACCCTAATGTACACAATAAAAAGGGAAAATTTTCGAGAAAAAATCTTGAAAAAGTTTTTGTTAGAGAAACTTTTTTGCCTTAAATATGCACAAGTTGCGATGCATGGAGTATTTATCTACCACTAGCTGACCCGGCAAACTTCGTCCCGCCCAAATTTTTTTTTTTGTTATCAATACCTTCAAACGTACACGTTTTCTTACTAAGCCCAAGTTCATGAGTCCAATCGCAGAACTGTTCATTGATCGATCTTCTAATCGACCCTGTTGAATTTACCTTTTACCATAAAATTCCTAGTACTTCTACCAAAACTCATTATTATAATATAAGATTATTTTCAGACACAATTCTCGTTCAAGATTTTTCAACCACTTGTAAATAACATGTTTTTTCGTCACATGGAATAAATGCTTGACACAGAAAACATGATAGAATAAAGACAGACCCCTCCCCTCTTCTCCCCTTAGAGAGGGGGAAGGAGTGTCTATTCACCATAGGAACGTTTCGTGCCCCCTAAAATCTCCACATGCCAAATTCGCATAGTTTTCGAGTTATGCAGAAACTTGGCCCACCCGAGAAGAGGGGGGGCTGGGATACAAATACTGGTAGGCCAATCGTCGTGGAAACCGATAAAATCGTTGAAATCATTCAAGAAGACTGGCATGGAGCACTCGCTCGATTGGCCAGGAACTGGGTATAGACCATAAAACCGTTTGGAACCATTTGCAGAAGATTGGATTCCAAAAAAAGCTGGATTTATGGATGCCACACGAGTTGACGCAAAAAAAATCTTTCAGACCGAATCAACGCCTGTGATGCACTGCTGAAACGGAACGAACTCGCCCCTTTTTGATGAAAATGGTAACTGGTGATGAAAAGTGGATCACGTACGACAACCTAAAGCGAAAAAAGTCGTGGTCGAAGCGCGGTGAGCCGGCCCAAACCATCGCCAAGCCCGGATTGACGGCCAGGAAGGTTTTGCTGTGTGTTTGGTGGGATTGGAAGGGAATCATCCACTATGAGCTGCTCAACTATGACCAGACCCTTAACTCGGTTCTCTACTGTGAGCAGCTTGAGCGTTTGAAGCAGGCGATTGACCAGAAGCGGCCAGAGTTTGCGAACAAAACAGCGCATATTTGACTTAAATTGGATAATTTTGAGTATGTTAAATAAAGCGTCAAATTTCGATCAGAAATACGACATTACCTTTTCCCCAACCCTATATATATATATATATATATATATATATATATATATATAGATTTATCTACATTTCATCAAAATCTGAGATGACCATTTTTAGTTTTTGAAATCGATGTTTTTCAGTGTAGGATTTCAAAAAATATTGTTTCAGTATTTTTTTCTGAAAATTCCATCATTTTTCCTAAAACTCTCCCATAGATGACTTTTTGTAGGACTTACCATTTTTAAGTAAAAAAAAATATAAAAAAGTAGAAATGTCTGAGCCTAGGGGCACGTACGGAAGTTTGACGTAGGACTATGATTGTCCAGAGCAGTGTTTTTTTAAATGTAATTCTTTTCATTGTTCAGAAATCTGCTAGTTTAACTCTTTTGAAAGTCCAAATAGTAGTCGTAGTAGTATAGAAAAGGGCCGTTTGTTATATGTACGCATAACCGTCAAACGGTTTGTAACGAACAATAAAAGTAAATTAGCTTCCAGCAGGAAGTTCAACTGTCTAACTGAAAACTATTATTATTTACTAGCTGACCCGTCAAACGTTGTTCTGCCATAAACATTATTTGTAATGAATGTATTGGTTGTTAAATAAAAAAATAACTAATGTACTGTAAGTGTGTTTAAATATTTTCATGATCTACACATACGTGAAATTTCATGACTCTTGTGTTCATACTTGTATTTGACATACTGAGGAATAGAATGATTATTACCGACAAAAATTAAAAAAACACAAACCATTCCTTTTGTTAATTCGATGTATTTCATTAACGAATCTGACATGTTTGTTCTCTAGAACACATAGCATACCCAAATTTAATTTATAATTTTTGTTTTAAAAGCGTGTTTACTCACGTGTGTCACTCGAAAGTTAATAACAATTTACGCTTCACAGAAATGGAACACGAAGCTCAATGACGTCTATATCGCATTGGGTTTCAAGGTTGCCACATTTGCACAATCCGTCGAAGTCGAAAGGATGACAGGATGTGATATTGCAATCGACTCGGGTAGTTTTGACTCGATTTCAGAATACGGGTGAGTAGTTGATCAATAGACGCATCTGGAATTTTTGTGGAAATTATACCATCGATTTCGTCAGGGCGTATTTTGTCGACTATCCAAATTAAAAATGTGTATATGAGGTAATCCTCGCTTTTGACATCCAGTCGAATACATCCATCAAGGTGTGGGATCGAATACGTATAATGTTGTAATGAAGCTCATTCTTCATTTCATTCATTATTTGTTTGAACACACGTGTTGTAATATCATGACAATGCATGCGTTCAGGCCTCACAATAGCAAAGGCTGGATCGGTATTGCTCATGATAGCGTCTAGCAAGTGAGTGTATTTTTCCTCACACCGCTTCTGATTGTCTAGAATCGCAGTCGTTCGCTCCTTACCTCTCTATCGTTTGCAAGTAAGTCTAGGTTGAGATGGTGAACGTTAGGAACATTGGGAACGTCAATACCATTGAAGAAGAGGATGAAGTCTTCCACCTCGCCGGCAACATGCATGGCTTTAACCGAATTGAGGTTATTGTTGCATGTGTGGATGAAAGTTCGATGAAACGAATGCAACGCCATCATGTCATTTAACAACGTAAATAAATGCGTTCTCTTCGAAACCCGAACGACGGGTCAATTATGTGTATACTATTTATACCAAAATACAAAAATCGCGATTTTAAACAAGATATGGGGTGAACCTTTGAGGTTATATGTATGCCATTTTATGCATACATATAATCTGATTTAGAATTTTTTTCTGCATAGGGCCACCCTAATCGGTATTAAACATACGGTATTCGGTACCCTAGCGGTATTATATACAGTTTAGTCCTATTATCATGCCTACGAAGTTTTTTATGCATAACTTCATGAAAATCGGTGAAGCCGTTTTGGAGGAGTTCGACCACGAACATCGTGACACGAGATTTTTATGTATAGAGAGATTATTATTATTATTTATTTATTTCTCATTTGGCTAGTTGCCTTAACCCTTTAGGTGGAAACAGAATGCCGCGTTGTGCGTTGCTTCTCATCGGCTGTCATTGCTTGCGTTTTGTACTAAAACATTCGCCCGACGCAGTCTGTTGATTTGCAGTCACAATCTAGCATTCGCGTCACCAGTTTTCATGTAAACAAAAACAAAATAAAATTCGTATGAAAATCTTGTTCTTGTTGAGTTCACGGATCAGTTGAATGTTTTTATAAACAACACATTGACATATCCGCGCTGGCGGCATTGAGCTTCGTTTACTAGTTCAGG